>NW_017212208.1:0-16854 GCF_001704415.2 Capra hircus
GGAATTCTTTCCTGTCTACGCAGGGAAAGGATCCCTCCTCTCGAGCTAGGAGGCGGAAACGGGCTCCTCTGGATGTGGGCGGGTCTCTGGTGCTTCCTCTCGTGTGAGACGGGTATGTCGGGGAACTTCTTGAGTTGCAGCAAGGGTGTGATGGACCCTTTGGAAGTTCCAGAGGTTAGGTGTGATTAGACTCGAGACGCCTCAGCGGAAATGGGCCTCATCTCGCCTGCAGGGGAGAACCTCCTCGATTTTCTCGAGTTTCAGCAGGTGCTCTCCAGTTACGACCGGACTTATGTAACCCGCTCTGGTCCACTCAGGAAATGCCAGTCGACTTGCGAGTTGCTAAGGGGCCTCTCGGGATTCCTCTCCGGTCGATGACGGGGCCTAAGACCTTGTTTGGAGTCGGTGCCCGAACCTGAGGTTTCCTCTCCAGTGCTAACATGGATCTTGGGGTACTACTGGAGTCTCCACAGGGGAGTCATCTTCGTCTCCAATGGGGGGCATGCGCGTGCGCTTTTCTCCCGAGCATTAGGAGCAGAGTCAATTTTCCCGTTGGGTTGATCAAGGGGTTTCTTGTTTTCCCTCGAGGCTTTCCCACGAGGCTTTCCCACAGGGCTGTCCCACGTGCCACCATCGTGTGTGTCGGTCCTCCGCCCGCGTGAACGTCGAGGCAGTGCAGGGTAAACAAGTTCCTCTGGAAAGGACTGAGACATCTGGGGGACTCTTGGAATGGTGGAACGACCCTGGAGTTCCTCTCACCTTTCTTGTGGAGCGTGCCTCCTCTTGAGATGCGACAGGTACGACAGGAATTCTTTCCCGGCCAATCAGGGAAAGGATCCCTCACATTGAGCTAGGAGGGGGAATTGGGGCTCCTCTGGATGTGGGTGGTACCCTGGTGATTCCTATGTAGTGGCGACGGGTCTCTCGTGGAACTTCTTGAGTTGCAGCTATGGTGTGAAGGACCCTTTGGAAGTTCCAGAGGTTAGGTGTGATTAGCCTCGAGACGTCTCAGTGGAAATGGGCTTCATCTCGCCTGAAGGGGAGAATCTCCTTCATTTTTCTCGAGTTGTGGCAGGTGCTCTCGACTTACGACGGGGACCTCAGGGACCCGTTCTGTTGGCCTTAGGAAAGACCAGTTCCCATGTGAGTTGCTAGAGGGCCTCTCGGGATTCCTCACCGGTAGATGCCGGGGCCCAAGACCTTGTGTGGAGTGGGGGCCAGAACCTGAGTATTCCTCTCCAGTGCTGACATGTTTTTGGGATACTTCTGAAGTCTCCCAAGGGGAATCAGTCCTCGTCTCGAGTGGGGGCATGCGCATGCCCCTTCCTCCGAGCTGTAGCAGCAGTGTCATGCTTCCCGTCGCGTGGATCAATGGATCTGTGGCTTTTCCTCTAGGCTTTTCCTAGAGGCTTTCCCACGAGGCTTTCCCACAGGGCTGTCCCCCGTGCCACCGTGGTGTGAGGCGATCCTCGGCATGAAAGTTTAGGCACTCTGTAAAAACAAGATCCTCTGGAATGGACTGAGACATCTGGGGACGCTTGAAATGGTGGCACGACCATGGAGTTCCTCTCTCCCTTCCTGTGGAGAGCGCCTCCACCTGAGATGCGACGGGAATGCCGGAAGTTCTTTCCCGACCAAGCAGGGAAAGGATCCCTCATCTCTAGCTAGGAGGATGAAACGGGGCTACTCTGGATGTGGGCAGGACCCTCGTGTTTCCTCTCGAGTGGAGATGGGAATGTCGGGGAACTTCTTGAGTTGCAGCAAGGGTGTGAAGGACCCTTTGGAAGTTCCAGAGATTAGATGTAATTAGCCTCGAGACACCTCATTGGAAATGGGCCTCATCTCGCCTGGAGGGGAGAACCTCCTGGATTTTTCTCGAGTTGCGGCAGGTGCTCCCGACTTACGACGGGGACGTCAGGGACCCGCTCTGGTGGCTTCATCAAAGGCCAGTCCCCATGCCAGATGCTGGGGGGCTTCTCTTGATAACTCTCCTGTTGATGCCCGGGCCGAACAACTTGTGTGGTTCGGGGCCGGAACCTGAGGTTTCCTCTGCAGTGCTGACATGGATATTGGGGCTCTTCTGGAGTCTCCCCTGGAGAGTCAATCCTCCTCTCAAGTGAGGGCACGCACGTGTGCTTTCCTCCCGAGCTGTAGCAGCAGGGTCACGCTTCCCGTCGTGTGGATCAAGGGATCTGTGGCTTTCCCTGGAGGCTTTCCCACGAGGCTTTCTCACAGGGCTTTCCCTCGTGCCACCGTGGTGTGAGTTGATCCTCAGCGTGAAAGTCGAGGCAGTGCAGGGAAAACAGGTTCCTCTGGATTGGACTGATGCTGGGAGCCAGTATGAGGACTCCCGTCCGTGATAACGTCATGAGGAAGAAAACTGACATAGGCATGGTGTGTTCAGACTTCAGGGACCCCTCTGGAAGTTCCTACGCACATACCCCAACAAAAATCTGCCGGCTTTTTTGCTCTGCTTTTCCACTCTTCTGACATTTTCTGGAAAAAGTCAATTCAGGGCTTTAGTCTTCAGCATTTGAAAGAGTGTTTCAATCCAAAAACCCCTCTGAATGCTTTCTAGCCTGCCTGCAGGACTCGTACAGCTGGGCATGTGATTGTTTGAGGCCTCCTTTCCCCAGGAGGCACAGGAAGCTTAAAGCATCCTAGGAATGTAGGGGCATCCGAGGAGTCAAAATCTTTATAATAGGACTGATTAAAAGTTTCATTTTTTTGGGTCAATGCTTGCTGCTAAATTTTCATATCCTTTATTTTTAGATAGAGTTGGTATATTAAAAAAACAAGTAGTAGACCTGGTATTAGGAACATTAGATCTTTGAGTTAAGTACCTTCTTTGTTATAACCCACTGCACCTTTGTTTTATAGAGATGTAACTTTAATGCTTTAAGGAAATGCAGATTAAAGAAAAACACTTCAGAGGAAACAAAATTAACATTCATTAAGGAAGAGAGCCAAAAAGTGTTTAACAAGCCTCTTGGCCAGAAGATAATGTAAATCACCAGAGACCTTTTGTATACAAAATGATGTACAGAAAGAGTCTGGGGTGCAAACGCTACATAATTTTGTGTTACCCATTGAACTCCATGTTTTATCAAAAGTATAAAAGGCTTTATGAACAATAAAGGATGGGGCCAGTTTCTCGGACCAGTTTCTCGAACTAGTCTCTCGGCCTGGTTTCTTGAGACTCAGGCTCCCCCCGTGTCTTTTTCTCTCTTTCTTCTTCTCTCCCTTTCCTTCTCTCTGCTTTTTACTTTAACTTCAGGCTGAATCTCCACCAGGGGCGCGGAGGCTCGCCAGGTCTACTTACTTGCCTGGCTGTTAAGACCTGCACGAAAGGGAGCTTAAGGTGAGGCACCCTTAGATATTCAAGCAGGGGCTGGTGGCCCAACGTAGATGGTGAAAATTCTTTGTCTGGAATTTTATTGGCCTTCCACGTAAACCAAGATATTCAGCCCTTTTCCTCCAGTTAATCTTCTTACTACACTATAATTTCTTAATCTAATCTTACATTAATAAATAAAAAAGACTTTCCACGACAACGCCGTCCATCCGTCGAATTCCCTGGATCCAGCGGGGCTGGACCCCGGCAGACTGAGATATCTGGGGGACTCTTGGAATGGTGGCATGACCCTGGAGTTCCTCCGCCTTTCCTGTGGAGAGCGCCTCCTCATGAGATGCGACGGGAACACCGGGAATTCTTTCCCGAACATGCAGGGAAAGGATACCTGACCTCGAGGTATGAGGCGGAAACGGGGCTCCTCTGGATGTGGGCGGGATTCTCGTGCTTCCTCTCGAGTGGAGTCAGGTATGTCGGGGAACTTCTTGAGTTGCAGCAAGGGTGTGAAGGACCCTTTGGAAGTTCCAGATGTTAGGTATGGTTAGCCTCGAGACGCCTCAGAGGAAAAGGGCCTCATCTCGCCTGGAGGGGAGAACCTCCTGGATTTTCTCGAGTTGCGGCAGGTGCTCTTGACTTACTACGGGGACCTCAGGGAACCGCTCTGGTGGCCTCAGGAAAGGCCAGTCCCCATGCGAGTTGCTCTGGGGCCTCTCGGGATTCCTCTCCCGTCGATGCCGGGGCCTAAGACCCTGTGTGGAGTCGGTGCCGGAACCTGAGGTTTCCTCTCCAGTGCTGACATGGATCTTGGGGTACTTCTGAAGTCTCCCCAGGGGAGTTAGTCGTCGTCTTGTGTGGGGGCATGAACGTGCGCTTTCCTCCCGAGCTGTAGCAGCAGTGCAACGCTTCCCTTCGCGTGGATCAAGGGATCTGTGGCTTTCCCTCGAGGCTTTCCCACGAGGCTTTCCCACAGTGCTGTCCCATGTGCCATCGTGGTGTGAGTCGATCCTCGGCTAGAAATTCGAGGCAGTGCAGGGAAATCAGGTTTCCCTGAAATGGACTAAGACATCTGGGGGACTCTGGGAATGGTGGCACGACCCTGGAGTTCCTCTCGCCTTTCCTGTGGAGAGCACCTCCTCTTGAGATGCGACAGGAACGCCCGGAATTCTTTCCCGACCACGCAGGGAAAGGATCCCTCCTCTCGAGCTAGGAGGCGGAAACGGGGCTCCTCTGGATGTGGGCCGGTCTCTGGTGCTTCCTCTCGAGTGGAGACGGGTATGTCGGGGAACTTCTTGAGTTGCAGCAAGGGTGTGAAGGGTCCTTTGGAAGTTCCAAAGGTTAGGTGTGATTAGCCTCGAGACGCCTCAGCGGAAATGGGCCTCATCTCGCCTGGAGGGGAGAACCTCCTGGATGTTCTCAAGTTGCGGCAGGTGCTCTCGACTTACGACGGGGACCTCAGGGACCCGCTCTGGTGGCCTCAGGAAAGGCCAGTCCCCAAGCGAGTTGCTCGGGGCCTCTCGGGATTCTTCTCCCGTCGATGCCGGGGCCTAAAACCTTGTGTGGAGACGGTGCCGGAAACTGAGGATTCCTCTCCAGTGCTGACATGGATCTTGGGGTATTTCTGGAGTCTCCCCAGGGGAGTCAGTCCTCGTCTCGAGTGGGGGCATGCACGTGCGCTTTCCTCCCGAGCTGTAGCAGCAGTGTCACGCTTCCCTTCGCCTGGATCAAGGGATCTGTGCCTTTCCCTTGAGGCTCTCCCACGAGGCTTTCCCAGAAGGCTTTCTCACAGGGCTGTCCCACGTGCCACCGTGGTGTGAGTCGATCCTCGGCTTGAAAGTCGCGGCAATCGAGGGAAAACAGATTTCCCTGGAATGGACTTAGACATCTGCGGGACTCTGGGAATGGTGGCAAGACCCGGGAGTTCCTCTCGCCTTCCAGTGGAGAGCGCCTCCTCTTGAGATGCGACGGGAATGCCGGGAATTCTTTCCCGACCACGCAGGGAAAGGATCCCTCCTCTCGAGCTAGGAGGCGGAAACGGGGCTCCTCTGGATGTGGGCGGGCTCTCGTGCTTACTCTGGAGTAGAGACGGGAATGTCGGGGAACTTCTTGAGTTGCAGCAAGGGTGTGAAGGACCCTTTGGAAGTTCCAGAGGTTAGGTGTGATTAGCCTCGAGACGCCTCAGCGGAAATGGGCCTCATCTCGCCTGGAGGGGACAACCTCCTGGATTGTTTCTAGTTGCGGCAGGTCCTCTCGTCTTACGACGGAGACCTCAGGGACCCGCTCTGGTGGCCTCAGGAAAGGCCAGTCCCCATGCGAGTTGCTCGGGGGCCTCTCGGGATTTCTCTGCCGTCCATGCCGGGGCTTAAGACCTTGTGTGGAGTCGGAGCCGGAACGTGAGGATTACTCTCCAGTGCTGACATGGATCTTGGGGTACCTCCGGAGTCTCCCCAGGGGAGTCAGTCCTCGTCTCAAGTAGGGGCATGCACGTGTGCTTTCCTCCCGAATTGCAGCAGCAGTGTCACGCTTCCCTTCCCGAGGATCAAGGGATCAGTGGCTTTCCCTCGGGGCTTTCCCATGAGGCTTTCACACGAGGCTTTCCCACAGGGCTGTCCCACGTGCCACCGTGGTGTGAGTCGATCCTCGGCTTGAAAGTTGAGGCAGTGCAGGGAAAACAGGTTTCCCTGGAATGGACTGAGATATCTGGGGCACTCTGGGAATGGTGGCACCACCCTGGAGTTCCTCGCCTTTCCTGTGGAGAGCGCCTCTTTTTGAGATGCGACGGGAACGCCGGGAATTCTTCCCGACCACGCAGGGAACGGATCCCTGCTCTCGAGCTAGGAGGTGGAAACGGGGCTCCTCTGGATGTGGGCGGGACTCTCGTGCTTCCTCTCGAGTGGAGATGGGTTTATCTGGGAACTTCTTAAGTTGCAGCAGGGGTGTGAAGGACCCTTTGGAAGTTTCAGAGGTTATGTGTGATTAGCCTTGAGACGCCTCAGCGGAAATGGGCCTCATCACGCCTGGAGGTGAGAACCTCCTGGATTTTCTCGAGTTGCGGCAGGTGCTCTCAACTTACAAAGGGCACAATAGGGACCCGCTCTGTTGGCCTTAGGAAAGGCCAGTCCCCATGCGAGTTGCTCGGGGGCCTCTCGGGATTCCTCTCCCGACGATGCCGGGGCCTAAGACCTTGTGTGGAGTCGGTGCTGGAACCTGAGGATTCCTCTCCAGTGCTGACATGGATCTTGGGGTACTTCTGGAGTCTCCCCAGGGGAGTCAGTCCTGGTCTCGAGTTTGGGTATGCACGTGCGCTTTCCTCCCGAGCTCTAGCAGCATTGTCACGCTTCCCTTCGCGTGGAACAAGGGATCAGTGGCTTTCCCTCGAGGCTTTACCACGACGCTTTCCACGAGGCTTTCCCACAGGGCTTTCCCTCGTGCAACCGTGGTGTGAGTCGATCCTCGGCTTGAAAGTGGAGGCAGTGCCAGGAAAACAGTTTTCCCTGGAATGGACTGAGACATCTTGGGGACTCTGGGAATGGTGGCACGACCCTGGAGTTCCTCTCGCCTTTCCTGTGGAGAGCGCCTCCTCTTGAGATGCGCCAGGAACGCCAGGAATTCTTTCCTGTCTACGCAGGGAAAGGATCCCTCCTCTCGAGCTAGGAGGCGGAAACGGGGCTCCTCTGGATGTGGGCGGGTCTCTGGTGCTTCCTCTCGTGTGGAGACGGGTATGTCGGTGAACTTCTTGAGTTGCCAGCAAGGGTGTGATGGACCCTTTGGAAGTTCCAGAGGTTAGGTGTGATTAGACTCGAGACGCCTCAGCGGAAATGGGCCTCATCTCGCCTGCAGGGGAGAACCTCCTCGATTTTCTCGAGTTTCAGCAGGTGCTCTCCAGTTACGACCGGGACTTATGTAACCCGCTCTGGTCCACTCAGGAAATGCCAGTCGACTTGCGAGTTGCTAAGGGGCCTCTCGGGATTCCTCTCCGGTCGATGACGGGGCCTAAGACCTTGTTTGGAGTCGGTGCCCGAACCTGAGGTTTCCTCTCCAGTGCTAACATGGATCTTGGGGTACTACTGGAGTCTCCACAGGGGAGTCATCTTCGTCTCCAATGGGGGCATGCGCGTGCGCTTTTCTCCCGAGCATTAGGAGCAGAGTCAATTTTCCCGTTGGGTTGATCAAGGGGTTTCTTGTTTTCCCTCGAGGCTTTCCCACGAGGCTTTCCCACAGGGCTGTCCCACGTGCCACCATCGTGTGTGTCGGTCCTCCGCGTGAACGTCGAGGCAGTGCAGGGTAAACAAGTTCCTCTGGAAAGGACTGAGACATCTGGGGGACTCTTGGAATGGTGGAACGACCCTGGAGTTCCTCTCACCTTTCTTGTGGAGCGTGCCTCCTCTTGAGATGCGACAGGTACGACAGGAATTCTTTCCCGGCCAATCAGGGAAAGGATCCCTCACATTGAGCTAGGAGGGGGAATTGGGGCTCCTCTGGATGTGGGTGGTACCCTGGTGATTCCTATGTAGTGGCGACGGGTCTCTCGTGGAACTTCTTGAGTTGCAGCTATGGTGTGAAGGACCCTTTGGAAGTTCCAGAGGTTAGGTGTGATTAGCCTCGAGACGTCTCAGTGGAAATGGGCTTCATCTCGCCTGAAGGGGAGAATCTCCTTCATTTTCTCGAGTTGTGGCAGGTGCTCTCGACTTACGACGGGGACCTCAGGGACCCGTTCTGTTGGCCTTAGGAAAGACCAGTTCCCATGTGAGTTGCTAGAGGGCCTCTCGGGATTCCTCACCGGTAGATGCCGGGGCCCAAGACCTTGTGTGGAGTGGGGGCCAGAACCTGAGTATTCCTCTCCAGTGCTGACATGTTTTTGGGATACTTCTGAAGTCTCCCAAGGGGAATCAGTCCTCGTCTCGAGTGGGGGCATGCGCATGCCCCTTCCTCCCGAGCTGTAGCAGCAGTGTCATGCTTCCCGTCGCGTGGATCAATGGATCTGTGGCTTTTCCTCTAGGCTTTTCCTAGAGGCTTTCCCACGAGGCTTTCCCACAGGGCTGTCCCCCGTGCCACCGTGGTGTGAGGCGATCCTCGGCATGAAAGTTTAGGCACTCTGTAAAAACAAGATCCTCTGGAATGGACTGAGACATCTGGGGACGCTTGAAATGGTGGCACGACCATGGAGTTCCTCTCGCCTTTCCTGTGGAGAGCGCCTCCTCTTGAGATGCGACGAGAACGCCGGGAATTCTTTCCCGACCTCGAAGGGAAAGGATCCCTCCTCTCGAGCTATGAGGCGGAAACGGGGCTCCTCTGGATGTGGGCGGAACTATCGTGCTTCCTCTTAAGTGCAGACGGGTATGTCGGGGAACTTCTTGATTTGCAGCAAGGGTGTGAAGGACCCTTTGGAAGTTCCAGAGTTTAAGTGTGCTTAGCCTTGAGATGTGTCAGAGGAAATAGGCTTCATTTTGCCTGGAGGGGAGAACATCCTTGATTTTCTCCAGTTGCGGCAGGTGCTCTCGACTTACAATGGGGACCGCAGGGACCCGCTCTGGTGGCCTCAGGAAAGGCCAGTCAAGATCCAAGACAACATTGGAGAGGGAGAGACATCACGAGAGGCTCCCGAGCAACTCGCATGGGGACTGGCCTTTCCTGAGGCCACCAAAGCGGGTCCCTGAGGTCCCCGTCGTAAGTCGAGAGCACCTGGCGCAACTCGAGAAAATCCAGGAGGTTCTCCCCTCCAGGCGAGATGAGACCCATTTGCGCTGAGGCATCTCGAGGCTAATCACACCTAACCTCTGGAACTTCCAAAGGGCCCTTCACACCATTGCTGCAACTCAAGAAGTTCCCCGACATACCCGTTTCCACTCGAAAGGAAGCACGAGAGTCCCGCCCACAACCAGAAGAGCCCCGTTTCAGCCTCATAGCTCGAGAGGAGGGATCCTTTCCCTGCGTGGTCGGGAAAGAATTCCGGAGTTCCCTTCGCATCTCAAGAAGAGGCGCTCTCCACAGGAAAGGCGAGAGGAACTCCAGGGTCGTGCCACCATTCCCTGAGTCCCCCAGATGTCTCAGTCCATTCCAGGGAAACCTGTTTTCCCTGCACTGCCTTGACTTTCAAGCCGATGATCGACTTACACCACGGTGGCACGAGGGACAGCCCTGTTGGAAAGCCTCGAGGTAAAGCCTCGTGGGAAAGCCTCGAGGGAAAGACACAGATCCCTTGATCCTCGCAAAGGGAATCGTGACACTGCGGCTACAGCTCGGGAGGAAAGCCCACGTGCATGCCCCCACTCGAGACGAGGACTGACTCCCCTGGGGAGACTCCAGAAGTCCCCCAAGACCCATGTCATACGGGAGAGGAATCCTCAGGTTCCGGCACCAAATCCACACAAGGTCTTAGTCCACGGCATCGACAGGAGAGGAATCCCGAGAGGCCCCGAGCAACTCGCATGTGGACTGGCCTTTTCTGAGGCCACCAGAGCGGGTCCCTGAGGTCCCCGTCGTAAGTCCAGAGCACCTGCCGCCACTCGAGAAAAACCAGGAGGTTCTCCCCTCCATTCTAGATGAGGCCCATTTCCGGTGAGGGGTCTCGAGGCTAATCACACCTAACTTCTGGAACTTCCAAAGGGTCCTTCACACCCTTGCTGCAACTCAAGAAGTTCCGAGACATACCCGTCTCCACTCGAGAGAAAGCACGATTGTCCCGCCCACATCCAGAGGAGCCCCGTTTCCGCCTCCTAGCTCGAGAGGAGGGATCCTTTCCCTGCGTGGTCGGGAAAGAATTTCCAGCGTTCCCGTCGCATCTCAAGAGGAGCCGCTCACCACAGGAAAGGCGAGAGGAACTCCAGGGTGGTGCCACCATTCCCAGAGTCCCCCAGATTTCTCAGTCCATTCCAGGGAAACCTGTTTCCCTGCACTGCCTCGACTTTCAATCCGAGGAACGACTCACACCACGGTGGCACGTGGGACAGCCCTGTGGGAATTCCTCATGAAAAAGCATCGTGGGAAAGCCTCCAGATAAAGCCACAGATCCCTGGATCCTCGAGAAGGGAAGCGTGACACTGCTGCTACAGCTCTGGAGGAAAGTGCACATACATGCCCCCAATAGAGATGAGGACTGACTCACCTGGGAGACTCCAGAAGTACCCCAAGAATCATGTAAGCACTGGAGAGTTATTCTCAGGTTCCGGCACCGACTCCACACAAGGTATAAGGCGCCAGCATCGACGGGAGAGGAATTCCGAGATGCCCCCAAACAACTCGCATGGGGACTGGCCTTTCCTGAGGAAACCAGAGCGGGTCCCTGAGGTCCCCATCGTAAGTCGAGAGCACCTGCCGCAACTCGAAAAATCCAGGAGGTTCTCCCCTCCAGGCGAGATGAGGCCCATTTCCGCTGAGGCGTCTCGAGGCCTAATCACACCTAACCTCTGGAACTTCCAAAGGGTCCTTCACACCCTTGCTGCAACTCAAGAAGTTCCCCGACATACCCGTCTCCACTCGAGAGGAAGCATGAGAGTCCCGCCCACATCCAGAGGAGCCCGTTTCCGCTTCTAGCTCGAAATGAGGGGTCCTTTCCCTGCGTGGTCGGGAAAGAATTTCCCGGCGTTCCCGTCGCATCTCAAGAGGAGGCGCTCTCCACAGGAAAGGCGAGAGGGACTCCAGGGTCGTGCCACCATTCCCAGAGTCCCCCAGATGTCTCAGTCCATTCCAGGGAAACCTGTTTTCCCTGCACTGCCTCGACTTTCAAGCCGACGATCGACCTACACCACGGTGGCACGAGGGACAGCCCTGTTGGAAAGCCTCGAGGTAAAGCCTCGTGGGAAAGCCTCGAGGGAAAGCCACAGATCCCTTGATCCACGCAAAGGGAAGCGTGACACTGCGGCTACAGCTCGGGAGGAAAGCCACATGCATGCCCCCACTCGAGACGAGGACTGACTCCCCTGGGGAGACTCCAGAAGTCCCCCAAGACCCATGTCAGCACTGCAGAGGAATTCTCAGGTTCCGGCACCGACTCCACACAAGGTCTTAGGCCCCGGCATCGACGGGAGAGGAATCCCGAGAGGCCCCCGAGCAACACGCATGGGAACTGGCCTTTCCTGAGGCCACCAGAGCGGGTCCCTGAGGTCCCCGTCGTAAGTCGAGACCACCTGCCACAACTCGTGAAAATCCAGGAGGTTCTCCCCTCCAGGGAGATGAGGACCATTTCCGCTGAGGCGTCTCGAGGCTAATCACACCTAACCTCTGGAACTGTCCAAAGGGTCCTTCACACCCTTTCTGCAACTCAAGAAGTTCCCCGACATACCCGTCTCCACTCGAGAGGAAGCACGAGAGTCCCGCCCTCATCCAGAGGAGCCCCGTTTCCGCCTGCTAGCTCGAGAGGTGGAATCCTTTCCCTGCGTGATCGGCAAAGAATTCCAAGCGTTCCCATCGCATCTCAAGAGGAGGCGCTCTCCACAGGAAAGGCGAGAGGAACTCCAGGGTCGTGCCACCATTCCCAGAGTCCCCCAGATGTCTCAGTCCATTCCAGGGAAACCTGTTTTCCCTGCACTGCCTCGACTTTCAAGCCGACGATCGAACTACACCACGGTGGCACGTGGGACAGCCCTGTGGGAAAGCCTCGTGGGAAAGCCTCGAGGGAAAGCCACAGATCCCTTGATCCACGCGAAGGGAAGCGTGACACTGCTGCTACAGCTCGGGAGGAAAGCGCACGTGCACGCCCCCATTCAAGACGAGGACTGACTCCCCTGGGGAGATTCCAGAAGTACCCCACGATCCATGTAAGCACTGGAGAGGAATCCTCCGGTTCCGGCAACGACTCCACACAAGGTCTTAGGCCCCGGCATCGAAGGGAAGAGGAATCTGGAGAGGCCCCGAGCAACTCACATGGGGACTGGCCTTTCCTGAGGCCACCAGAGCGGGTCCCTGAGGTCCCCGTCGTAAGTCGAGAGCACCTGCTGCAATTCGAGGAAATCCAGGAGGTTCTCCCCTCCAGGCGAGATGAGGCCCATTTCCGCTGAGGCGTCTCGAGGCTAATCACACCTAACCTCTGGAACTTCCAAAGGGTCCTTCACACCCTTGCTGCAACTCAAGAAGTTCCCCGACATACCTGTCTCCACTCGAGAGGATGCACGAGAGTCCCGCCCACATCCAGCGGAGCCCGTTTCCGCTTCTAGCTCGAAAGGAGGGGTCCTTTCCCTGCGTGGTCGGGAAAGAATTCCCGGCGTTCCCGTCGCATCTCAAGAGGAGGCGCTCTCCACAGGAAAGGCGAGAGGGACTCCAGGGTCGTGCCACCATTCCCAGAGTCCCCCAGATTTCTCAGTCCATTCCAGGGAAACCTGTTTTCCCTGCACTGCCTCGACTTTCAAGCCGAGGATCGACTCACACCACGGTGGCACGTGGGACAGACCTGTGGGAAAGCCTCATGGGAAAGCCTCATGGGAAAGCCTCGAGGTAAAGCCATAAATCGCTTGATCCACGAGAAGGGAAGCGTGACACTGCTGCTACAGCTCGGGAGGAAAGCGCACGTGCCTACCCCCACTCGAGACGAGGACTGACTCCCCTGGGGAGACACCAGAAGCCCCCAAGATTCATGTCAGCACTGGAGAGGAATCCTCAGGTTCCGGCACCGACTCCACACAAGGTCTTAGGCCCCGGCATTGACGGGAGAGGAAACCCGAGAGGCCCCCGAGCAACTCGCATGGGGACTGGCCTTCTCCTGAGGCCACCAGAGCGGGTCCCTGAGGTCCCCGTCGTAAGTCGAGAGCACCTGCCGCCATTCGAGAAAAACCAGGAGGTTCTCCCCTCCATTCTAGATGAGGCTCATTTCCGATGAGGCGTCTCGAGGCTACTCACACCTAACTCTGGAACTTCCAAAGGGTCCTTCACACCCTTGCTGCAACTCAAGAAGTTCCCTGACATACCCGTCTCCACTCGAGAGGAAGCACGATTGTCCCGCCCACATCCAGAGGAGCCCCGTTTCCGCCTCCTAGCTCGAGAGGAGGGATCCTTTCCCTGCGTGGTGGGGAAAGAATTTCCGGCGTTGCCGTCTCATCTCAAGAGGAGCCGCTCTCCACAGGAAAGGCGAGAGGAACTCCAGGGTCGTGCCACATTCCCAGAGTCCACCAGATGTCTCAGTCCATTCCAGGGAAAACTGTTTTCCCTGCACTGCCTCGACTTTCAAGACGAGGATCGACTCACACCACGGTGGCACGTGGGACAGCCCTGTGGGAAAGCCTCCTGGGAAAGCCTCATGGGAAAGCCACGAGGAAAGCCACAGATCCCTTGATCCACGCGAAGGGAAGAGTGACACTGCTGCTACAGCTCGGGAGGAAAGCGCACGTGCATGCCCCCACTCGAGACGAGGACTGACTCCCCTGGGGAGTCTCCAGAAATTCCCCAAGATCCATGTCAACACTGGTGAGGAATCCTCAGGTTATGGCACCGACTCCACACAAGGTCTTAGGCCCCAGCATCGACGGAAGAGGTATCCCGAGAGGCCACCGAGCAACTCGGATGGGGACTGTACTTTCCTGAGGCCACCAGAGCGGGTCCCTGAGGTCCCCGTCGTAAGTCGAGAGCACCTGCCGCAACTCGAGATAATCCAGGAGGTTCTCCCCTCCAGGCGAGATGAGGCCCATTTCCGCTGATTCCTTTCGAGGCTAAACACACCTAACCTCTGGAACTTCCAAAGGGTCCTTCACTCCCTTGCGGCAACTCAAGAAGGTCCCCGACATACCCGTCTCCACTCGAGAGGATGCACGAGAGTCCCGCCCACATCCAGAGGAGCCCCGTTTCCGCCTCCTAGCTCGAGAGGTGGGATCCTGTCCCTGCGTCGTCGGGAATGAATTCCTGCTTTCCAGTTGCATCCCAAGAGCAGGCGCTCTCCACAGGAAAAGCGAGAGGAACTCCAGGGTCGTGTCACCATTCCCAGAGTCCCCCAGATGTCTCAGTCCATTCAGGGAAACCTGTTTTCCCTGCACTGCCTCGAATTTCAATCCGAGGATCGACTCACACCACGGTGGCACGTGGGACAGCCCTGTTTGAAAGCCTCGTGTGAAAGCCTCGTGGGAAACCCTCTTGGAAAGCCTCGTGTGAAAGCCTCAAGCGAAAGGCACAGATCCCTTGATCCACGCGACAGGGAAGAGTGACACTGCTGCTACAGCTCGGGAGGAAATTGCACGTGCATGCCCCACTCGAGACGAAGACTGACTCCCCTGGGGAGACTCCAGAAGTACCCCAAGATCCATGTCAGCAGCTAGGGAGGAATACTCAGGTTCGGCCACCGACTCCACACAAGGTCTTAGGCCGCAGCATCGACGGTAGAGGAATCCCGAGAGGCCCCGAGCAACATCGCATGGGGACTGGCCTTTCCTGAGGCCACCAGAGCGGGTCCCTGAGGTCCCCGTCGTAAGTCGAGACGCACCTGCCGCAACTCGAGAAAATCCAGGAGGTTCTCCCCTCCAGGCGAGATGAGGCCCATTTCCGCTGAGGGGGCTCGAGGCTAATCACATCTAACCATCTGGAACTTCCAAAGGGTCCTTCACACCCTTGCTGCAACTCAAGAAGTTCCCCGACATACCCGTCTCCACTGGAGAGGAAGCACGAGAGTCCCGCCCACATCCAGAGGAGCCCCGATTACGCCTCCTAGCTCGAGAGGAGGGATCCTTTCCCTGCGTGTTCGGGAAAAGAATTCCCGGCGTTCCCGTCGCATCTCAAGAGGAGGCGATCTCCACAGGAAAGGCGAGAGGATACTCCAGGGCTGGTGCCACCATTCCCAGAGTTCCCCCAGATGTCTCAGTCCATTCCAGGGACACCTGTTTTCCCTGCTCTGCCTCGACTTTCACGCCGAGGATCGACTCACACCACGGTGGCACGTGGGACAGACCTGTGGGAAAGGCATGTGGGAAATTCTCATGGGAAAGCCTCGAGGGAAGCCACAGATCCCTTGATCCACGCGAAGGGAAGCGTGACACTGCTGCTACAGCTCGGGAGGAAAGCGCACGTGCATGCCCCCACTCGAGAGGAGGACTGACTCCCTTGGGGAGACTGCAGAAGTACCCCAAGATCCATGTCAGCACTGGAGAGGAATCCTCAGGTTCCGGCACCGACTCCACACAAGGTCTTAGGCCGCAGCATCGAGGGAGAGGAATCCCGAGAGGCCCCCGAGCAACTCGCATGGGGACTGGCCTTTCCTGAGGCCACCAGAGCGGGTCCCTGAGGTCCCCGTCGTAAGTCGAGACCACCTGCCGCAACTCGAGGAAAATCCAGGAGGTTCTCCCCTCCAGGCGAGATGAGGCCCATTTCCGCTGAGGCGTCTCGAGGCTAATCACACCTAACCTCTGGAACTTCCAAAGGGTCCTTCACACCCTTGCTGCAACTCAAGAATTCCCGACATACCCGTCTCCACTCGAGAGGAAGAACGAGAGTCCCGCCCACATCCAGAGGAGCCCGTTCCGCCTCTAGCTCGAGAGGAGGGATCCTTTCCCTGCGTGGTCGGAATGAATTCCTGCGTTCCCGTCGCATCTCAAGTGGAGGCGCTCTCCACAGGAAAGGCGAGAGGACTCCAGGTCGTGCCACCATTCCAGAGTCCCCAGATGTCTCAGTCCATTCCAGGAACCTGTTTTCCCTGCACTGCCTCGATTTCAAGCGAGGTTCGACTCACACACGGTGGCACGTGGGACAGCCCTGGGAAGCCTCATGGAAAGCCTCGAGGGAAAGCACAGATCACTTGATCCACCGAAGGGAAGCGTGACACTGCTGTACAGCTCGGAGGAAAGCGCACGTGCTCCCCACTCGAGACGAGGACTGACTCCCCTGGGGAGACACCAGAAGCACCCAAGATCCATGTCAGCACTGCAGAGGAATCCGGTACCGACTCCACACAAGGTCTTAGGCCCAGGCATCGACGGGAGAGGAATCCCGAGAGGCCCCCGAGCAACTCGCATGGGCACTGGCCTTTCCTGAGGCCACCAGAACGGGTCCCTGAGATCCCCGTCGTAAGTCGAGACCACCTGCCACAACTCGTGAAAATCCAGGAGGTTCTCCCTCCAGGGGAGATGAGGACCATTTCCGCTGAGGCGTCTCGAGGCTAATCACACCTAACCTCTGGAACTTCCAAAGGGTCCTTCACACCCTTTCTGCAACTCAAGAAGTTCCCCGACATACCCGTCTCCACTCGAGAGGAAGCACGAGAGTCCCGCCCACATCCAGAGGCCCCGTTTCCGCCTGCTAGCTCGAGAGGTGGAATCCTTTCCCTGCGTGATCGGCAAAGAATTCCAAGCGTTCCATCGCATCTCAAGAGGAGCGCGCTCTCACAGGAAAGGCGAGAGGAACTCCAGGTCGTGCCACCATTCCCAGAGTCCCCCAGATGTCTCAGTCCATTCCAGGGAAACCTGTTTTCCCTGCACTGCCTCGACTTTCAAGCGACGATTACACGACAGCACGGTGTCACGTGGGACAGCCCTGTGGGAAAGCCTCGGGGAAAGCCTCGAAGGGAAGCCACAGATCCCTTGATCCACGCGGAAGGG
>NW_017212209.1:0-16854 GCF_001704415.2 Capra hircus
GCCCGCCACTTCCGAGGACGAGGACTGATCCCATGGGAGACTCCAGAAGTACCCGAAGATCCATGGCAGCACTTAGCGAGAGATCCTCAGGTTCCGGGCCGACTCCACACAATGTCTAGGCCCCAGCATCAATCAGAACGGAAACCGGAAAGTCCCGAGAGGCCCGAGCCAACTCACATGGCGGACTGGTCCTTTCCTGAGGCCAACCAGAGCGGCTTCCCTGCAGGCCCCAGTCGTAAGTCCGAGACCACTGCCGAAGCCAGAGAAAATCCAGCGAGGTTCACCCTCAGGCGAGATTGAGCGCCCAATTTCCGCTGAGGCCGTCAGTGCTAATCACATCTAACTCTGGAACTTCCAAAAGCGTCACTTCACACCCTTGCCTGCAACCTCAAGAAGCTTCCCCGACATACCCGGCTCCACTCGAGAGAGAAACACCAGAGTAGTCCCGGCCACATCCAGACGAGCCCGCGTTTACACGCTCCTAAGCTTCGAGAACGGAGGGATCCTTTCCTGCACTGTGGTCGGGAAATGACATTCCCGCGCGTTCCACGTCGCATTCTCAAGAGGAGTGCGCTCCCACAGGAAAGCGCAAGAGGAACTCCAGGTGGTGTGCCACCATTCCCAGAGTCCCCACCAGCATGCTCTCCTTCGTCCAGGGAAACCTTGCTTTCCTTGCACTGCCTCGACTTTCAAAGCGAGAAGTCACTCACACCACGTGGCACGTGGGACAGCCCTGTGGTGAAAGCCTACGTGGGAAAGCTCGTGGATAAGCCTCGAGGGGAAAAGCCACAGATCCCTTGAATACGCGAAGCGGGAAGCGTGCAGACTGCCTGCTACAGACCGGGAGGGAAAGCTCACGTTGCCATGCCCCCACTCTGAGAGCGAGGACTGACTCCCCTGCGTGAGACTCCAGAAGCTACCCCAGATCCATGCTCAGCACTGGAGAATAATCCATCAGGTTCCTTGGCACCGATCCACACAAGGTCTTACGGCCCGGCATCGAGCGGCAGAGGAATCCCGAGAGAGGCCAAGTCAACTTGCATAGGGGACTTAGCCTTTCCTGAGGCACCAGAGTGAGGTCCCTGACGGTCCCCGTCGTAAGTCGAGAGCATCTTGCCGCAACCGCAGAAAATCAGGAGGTTCTCCCCTCCAGGCGAGAGAGGCCCATTTCGCCTGAGGCGTTCTGAGGCCTAATCACACCATAACGTCTAGCGAAACTTACAAAGGGTCTCTTCACACCCGTTGCTGCAATCAAGAAGTTCCCGACAATACCGCTGCTCACTCGAGAGGAAGCCACGAAGAGTCCCGCCCACATCTCAAGAGGAGCCCCGTTTCTGCTCCTACTCGAGAGGGAGGGATCTTTCCCTCTCGGTGTCGGAAAGAATTCCCGCGTTTCCCGGTCGCCATCTCAAGCAGAGGCGCTCTCCACTAGAAAGCGCGAGAGGAACTCCAGGTTGTCATGCCACCATTCCCAGAGTCCCCATGATGTCTCAGTCCATTCCAGGGAAACCTGTTTTCCCTGCACTGCTCGACTTTGAAGCCTGAGGAATCCACTCACACCTCTGGTGGCACTTGGGACAGCCCTGTGCGGAGCCTCGTGGGAAAGCCTCGTGGGAAAGCCTCGAGGGAAAGCCACAGATCCCTTGATCAGCCGAAGGGAAGCGTGACCACTGCTGCTACAGCTCGGAGGAGTAAAGCGCACGTGCATGCCCCCACTCGAGACGAGGACTGACTCCCTGGGGAGACTCCAGAAGTACCCCAAGATCCATGTCAGCACTGGAGAGGAATCCTCAGGTTCCGGCACCGACTCCACACAAGGATCTTAGGCCCCGGCATCAGACGGGAGAGGAATCCCGAGAGGCCCCCGAGCAACTCGCATGGGGACTGGCCTTTCCTGAGGCCACCAGAGCGGGTCCCTGAGGTCCCCATCGTAAGTCGAGAGCACCTGCCGCAACTCGAGAAAATCCAGGAGGTTCTCCCCTCCAGGCGAGATGAGGCCCATTTCCGCTGAGGCTCTCGAGGCTAATCACACCTAAACTCTGGAACTTCCAAAGGGTCCTTCACACCCTTGCTGCAACTCAAGAAGTTCCCCGACATACCCGTCTCCACTCGAGAGGAAGCACGAGAGTCCCGCCCACATCCAGAGGAGCCCCGTTTCCGCCTCCTAGCTCGAGAGGAGGGATCCTTTCCCTGCGTGGTCGGGAAAGAATTCCCGGCGTTCCCGTCGCATCTCAAGAGGAGGCGCTCTCCACAGGAAAGGCGAGAGGAACTCCAGGGTCGTGCCACCATTCCCAGAGTCCCCAGATGTCTCAGTCCATTCCAGGGAAACCTGTTTTCCCTGCACTGCCTCGACTTTCAAGCCGAGGATCGACTCACACCACGGTGGCACGTGGGACAGCCCTGTGGGAAAGCCTCGTGGGAAAGCCTCGTGGGAAAGCCTCGAGGGAAAGCCACAGATCCCTTGATCCACGCGAAGGGAAGCGTGACACTGCTGCTACAGCTCGGGAGGAAAGCGCACGTGCATGCCCCCACTCGAGACGAGGACTGACTCCCCTGGGGAGACTCCAGAAGTACCCCAAGATCCATGTCAGCACTGGAGAGGAAATCCTCAGGTTCCGGCACCGACTCCACACAAGGTCTTAGGCCCCGCATCGACGGGAGAGGAATCCCGAGAGGCCCCCGAGCAACTCGCATGGGGACTGGCCTTTCCTGAGGCCACCAGAGCAGTGGTCCCTGAGGTCCCCGTCGTAAGTCGAGAGCACCTGCCGCAACTCGAGAAAATCCAGGAGGTTCTCCCCTCCAGGCGAGATGAGGCCCATTTCCGCTGAGGCGTCTCGAGGCTAATCACATCTAAGACTCTGGAACTTACAAAGGGTTCCTTCACACCCTTGCTGCAACTCAAGAAGTTCCCCGACATACCCGTCTCCACTCGAGAGGAAGCACGAGAGTCCCGCCCACATCCAGAGGAGCCCCGTTTCTGCCTCCTATCTCGAGAGGAGGGATTCCTTTCCCTGCGTGGTCGGGAAAGAATTCCCGATGTTCCCGTCGCATCTCAAGAGGAGGCGCTCTCCACAGGAAAGGCGAGAGGAACTCCAGGGTTGTGCCACCATTCCCAGAGTCCCCCTAGATGTCTCAGATCCATTCCAGGGAAACCTGTTTTCCCTGCACTGCCTCGACTTTGCAAGCCGAGGATCCACTCACACCTACGGTGGCACGTTGGGACAGCCCTGTGGGAAAGCCTCGTGGGAAAGCCTCGTGGGAAAGCCTCGAGGGAAAGCCACAGATCCCTTGATCCTCGCGAAGGGAAGCGCTGACCACTGCTGCTACAGCTACGGAGAGTAAAGCGCACGTGCATGCCCCCACTCGAGACGAGGACTGACTCCCCTGGGGAGACTCCAGAAGTACCCCAAGATCCATGTCAGCACTGGAGAGGAATCCTCAGGTTCCGGCACCGACTCCACACAAGATCTTAGGCCCCGGCATCAACGGGAGAGGAATCCCGAGAGGCCCCCGAGCAACTCGCATGGGGACTGGCCTTTCCTGAGGCCACCAGAGCGGGTCCCTGAGATCCCCGTCGTAAGTCGAGAGCACCTGCCGCAACTCGAGAAAATCCAGGAGGTTCTCCCCTCCAGGCGAGATGAGGCCCATTTCCGCTGCAGGACTGTCTCGAGGCTAATCACACCTAAACTCTGGAACTTCCAAAGGGTCCTTCACACCCTTGCTGCAACTCAAGAAGTTCCCCGACATACCCGGTCTCCACTCCGAGAAGGAAGCACGAGAGTCCCGCCCACATCCAGAGGAGACCCGTTTCTGCCTCCTAGCTCGAGAGGAGGGATCCTTTCCCTGCGTGGTCGGGAAAGAATTCCCGGCTTTCCCGTCGCATCTCAAGAGGAGGCAGCTCTCCACAGGAAAGGCGAGAGGAACTGCCAGGGTCGTGCCACCATTCCCAGAGTCCCCCAGATGTCTCAGTCCATTCCAGGGAAACCTGTTTTCCCTGCACTGCCTCGACTTTCAAGCCGAGTATTCGACTCACACCACGGTGGCACGTGGGACAGCCCTGTGGGAAAGCCTCGTGGGAAAGCCTCGTGGGAAAGCCTCGAGGGAAAGCCACAGATCCCTTGATCCACGCGAAGGGAAGCGTGACCCTGCTGCTACAGCTCGGGAGGAAAGCGCACGTGCATGCCCCCACTCGAGACGAGTTCTGACTCCCCTGGGGAGACTCCAGAAGTTACCCCAAGATCCATAGTCAGCACTGGAGAGAAATCCTCAGGTTCCGGCACCGACTCCACACAAGGTCTTATGGCTCCGGCATCGATGGGAGAGGAATCCCGAGAGGCCCCCGAGCAACTCGCATGGGGACTGGCCATTTCCTGAGGCCACCAAGAGTGCGGTCCCTGAGGTCCCCGTCGTAAGTCTGAGAGCACCTGCCGCAACTCGAGAAAATCCAGGAGGTTCTCCCCTCCAGGCGAGGATGAGGCCGCATTTCCGCTGAGGCGTCTCGAGGCTAATCACACCTAACCTCTGGAACTTCCAAAGGGTCCTTCACACCCTTGCTGCAACTCAAGAAGTTCCTCGACATTACCCGATCTCCACTCGAGAGGAAGCACGAGCGTCCCGCCTTCATCCAGAGGAGACCCGTTTTCCGCCTCATAGCTGCAGACGGAGGGATCCTTTCCCTTGCGGGTCGGGAAAGAATTCCCGGCGTTCCCGTCGCATCTCAAGAGGAGGCGCTCTCCACAGGAAAGGCGAGAGGAACTCCAAGGGTCGTGTCCACCATTCCCAGAGTCCCCCAGATGTCTCAGTCCATTCCAGGGAAACCTGTTTTCCCTGCACTGCCTCGACTTTCAAGCCGAGGATCGACTCACACCACGGTGGCACGTGGGACAGCCCTGTGGGAAAGCCTCGAAAGAAAGCCTCGACGGAAAGCCACAGATCCCTTGATCCACGCGAAGGGAAGCGCAACACTGCTGCTACAGCTAGGGAGGAAAGCGCACGTGCATGGCCCCAATCGAGATGAGGACTGACTCCCCTGGGGAGACTCCAGAAGTTCCCCAAGATCCATGTCAGCACTGGAGAGGAATCCTCAGGTTCCGGCACCGACTCCACACAAGGTCTTAGGCACCGGCATCGACGGGAGAGGAATCCCGAGAGTCCCCCGAGCAACTCGCAGGCGGACTGGCCTTTCCAGAGGCCACCAGAGCGGGTCCCTGAGGTCCCTGTCGTAAGTCGAGAGCACCTGCCGCAACTCGAGAAAATGCAGGAGGTTCTCCCCTCCAGGCGAGATGAGGCCCATTTCCGCTGAGGCGTCTGGAGGCTAATCACATCTAACATCTGGCAACTTCCAAAGGGTCCTTCACACCCTTGCTGCAACTCAAGAAGTTCCCCGACATACCCGTCTCCACTCGAGAGGAAGCACGAGAGTCCCGGCCACATCCAGAGGAGCCCCGTTTCCGCCTCCTAGCTCGAGAGGAGGGATCCTTTCCCTGCGAGGTGGGGAAAGAATTCCCGCGTTCCCGTCGCATCTCAAGAGGAGGCGCTCTCCACAGGAAAGGCGAGAGGAACTCCAGGGTCGTGCCACCATTCCCAGAGTCCCCCAGATGTCTCAGTCCATTCCAGGGAAACCTGTTTTCCCTGCACTGCCTCGACTTTGAAGCCGAGGATCGACTCACACCACGGTGGCACGTGGGACAGCCCTGTGGGAAGCCTCGTGGGAAAGCCTCGTGGGAAAGCCTCGAGGGAAAGCCACAGATCCCTTGATCCACGCGAAGGGAAGCGTGACACTGCTGCTACAGCTCGGGAGGAAAGTCGCACGTGCATGCCCTCACTCGAGACGAGGACTGACTCCCCTGGGGAGACTCCAGAAGTACCCCAAGATCCATGTCAGCACTGGAGAGGAATCCTCAGGTTCCGGCACCGACTCCACACAAGGTCTTAGGCCCCGGCATCGACGGGAGAGGAATCCCGAGAGGCCCCCGAGCAACTCGCAATGGGGACTGGCCTTTCCTGAGGCCACCAGAGCGGGTCCCTGAGGTCCCCGTCGTAAGTCGAGAGCACCTGCCGCAACTCGAGAAAATCCAGGAGGTTCTCCCCTCCAGGCGAGATGAGGCCCATTTCCGCTGAGGCGTCTCGAGGCTAATCACACCTAACCTCTGGAACTTCCAAAGGGTCCTTCACACCCTTGCTGCAACTCAAGAAGTTCCCCGACATACCCGTCTCCACTCGAGAGGAAGCACGAGAGTCCCGCCCACATCCAGAGGAGACCCGTTTCCGCCTCCTAGCTCGAGAGGAGGGATCCTTTCCCTGCGTGGTCGGGAAAGAATTCCCGGCGTTCCCGTCGCATCTCAAGAGGAGGCGCTCTCCACAGGAAAGGCGAGAGGAACTCCAGGGTCGTGCCACCATTCCCAGAGTCCCCCAGATGTCTCAGTCCATTCCAGGGAAACCTGTTTTCCCTGCACTGCCTCGACTTTCAAGCCGAGGATCGACTCACACCACGGTGGCACGTGGGACAGCCCTGTGGGAAAGCCTCGTGGGAAAGCCTCGTGGGAAAGCCTCGAGGGAAAGCCACAGATCCCTTGATCCACGCGAAGGGAAGCGTGACACTGCTGCTACAGCTCGGGAGGAAAGCGCACGTGCATGCCCCCACTCGAGACGAGGACTGACTCCCCTGGGGAGACTCCAGAAGTACCCCAAGATCCATGTCAGCACTGGAGAGGAAATCCTCAGGTTCCGGCACCGACTCCACACAAGATCTTAGGCCCCGGCATCGACGGGAGAGGAATCCCGAGAGGCCCCCGAAGCAACTCGCATGGGGACTGGCCTTTCCTGAGGCCACCAGAGCGGGTCCCTGAGGTCCCCGTCGTAAGTCGAGAGCACCTGCCGCAACTCGAGAAAATCCAGGAGGTTCTCCCCTCCAGGCGAGATGAGGCCCATTTCCGCTGAGGCGTCTCGAGGCTAATCACATCCTAACACTCTGGAACTTCCAAAGGGTCCTTCACACCCTTGCTGCAACTCAAGAAGTTCCCCGACATACCCGTCTCCACTCGAGAGGAAGCACGAGAGTCCCGCCCACATCCAGAGGAGACCCGTTTCCGCCTCCTAGCTCGAGAGGAGGGATCCTTTCCCTGCGTGGTCGGGAAAGAATTCCCGCGTTCCCGTCGCATCTCAAGAGGAGGCGCTCTCCACAGGAAAGGCGAGAGGAACTCCAGGGTCGTGCCACCATTCCCAGAGTCCCCCAGATGTCTCAGTCCATTCCAGGGAAACCTGTTTTCCCTGCACTGCCTCGACTTTGAAGCCGAGGATCGACTCACACCACGGTGGCACGTGGGACAGCCCTGTGGGAAAGCCTCGTGGGAAAGCCTCGTGGGAAAGCCTCGAGGGAAAGCCACAGATCCCTTGATCCACGCGAAGGGAAGCGCTGACACTGCTGCTACAGCTCGGGAGGAAAGCGCACGTGCATGCCCCCACTCGAGACGAGGACTGACTCCCCTGGGGAGACTCCAGAAGTACCCCAAGATCCATGTCAGCACTGGAGAGGAATCCTCAGGTTCCGGCACCGACTCCACACAAGGTCTTAGGCCCCGGCATCGACGGGAGAGGAATCCCGAGAGGCCCCCGAGCAACTCGCATGGGGACTGGCCTTTCCTGAGGCCACCAGAGCGGGTCCCTGAGGTCCCCGTCGTAAGTCGAGAGCACCTGCCGCAACTCGAGAAAATCCAGGAGGTTCTCCCCTCCAGGCGAGATGAGGCCCATTTCCGCTGAGGCGTCTCGAGGCTAATCACACCTAAACTCTGGAACTTCCAAAGGGTCCTTCACACCCTTGCTGCAACTCAAGAAGTTCCCCGACATTACCCGTCTCCACTCGAGAGGAAGCACGAGAGTCCCGCCCACATCCAGAGGAGACCCGTTTCCGCCTCCTAGCTCGAGAGGAGGGATCCTTTCCCTGCGTGGTCGGGAAAGAATTCCCGGCGTTCCCGTCGCATCTCAAGAGGAGGCGCTCTCCACAGGAAAGGCGAGAGGAACTCCAGGGTCGTGCCACCATTCCCAGAGTCCCCCAGATGTCTCAGTCCATTCCAGGGAAACCTGTTTTCCCTGCACTGCCTCGACTTTCAAGCCGAGGATCGACTCACACCACGGTGGCACGTGGGACAGCCCTGTGGGAAAGCCTCGTGGGAAAGCCTCGTGGGAAAGCCTCGAGGGAAAGCCACAGATCCCTTGATCCACGCGAAGGGAAGCGCGACACTGCTGCTACAGCTCGGGAGGAAAGCGCACGTGCATGCCCCCACTCGAGACGAGGATCTGACTCCCCTGGGGAGACTCCAGAAGTACCCCAAGATCCATGTCAGCACTGGAGAGGAATCCTCAGGTTCCGGCACCGACTCCACACAAGGTCTTAGGCCCCGGCATCGACGGGAGAGGAATCCCGAGAGGCCCCCGAGCAACTCGCATGGGGACTGGCCTTTCCTGAGGCCACCAGAGGCGGTCCCTGAGGTCCCCGTCGTAAGTCGAGAGCACCTGCCGCAACTCGAGAAAATCCAGGAGGTTCTCCCCTCCAGGCGAGATGAGGCCCATTTCCGCTGAGGCGTCTCGAGGCTAATCACATCTAACCTCTGGAACTTCCAAAGGGTCCTTCACACCCTTGCTGCAACTCAAGAAGTTCCCCGACATTACCCGTCTCCACTCGAGAGGAAGCACGAGAGTCCCGCCACATCCAGAGGAGACCCTGTTTCCGCCTCCATAGCTCGAGAGGAGGGATCCTTTCCCTGCGTGGTCGGGAAAGAATTCCCCGCGTTCCCGTCGCATCTCAAGAGGAGGCGCTCTCCACAGGAAAGGCGAGAGGAACTCCAGGGTCGTGCCACCATTCCCAGAGTCCCCCAGATGTCTCAGTCCATTCCAGGGAAACCTGTTTTCCCTGCACTGCCTCGACTTTCGAAGCCGAGGATCGACTCACACCACGGTGGCACGTGGGACAGCCCTGTGGGAAAGCCTCGTGGGAAAGCCTCGTGGGAAAGCCTCGAGGGAAAGCCACAGATCCCTTGATCCACTGCGAAGGGAAGCGGCACACTGCTGCTACAGCTCGGGAGGAAAGCGCACGTGCATGCCCACACTCGAGACGAGGACTGACTCCCCTGGGGAGACTCCAGAAGTACCCCAAATCCATGTCAGCACTGGAGAGGAATCCTCAGGTTCCGGCACCGACTCCACACAAGGTCTTAGGCCCCGGCATCGACGGGAGAGGAATCCCGAGAGGCCCCCGAGCAACTCGAATGGGGACTGGCCTTTCCTGAGGCCACCAGAGCTGGTACCTGAGGTCCCTGTTGTAAGTCGAGAGCACCTGCCGCAACTCGAGGAAATGCAGGAGGTTCTCCCCTCCAGGCGAGATGAGGCCCATTTCCGCTGAGGCGTCTCGAGGCTAATCACATCTAACATCTGGTAACTTCCAAAGGGTCCTTCTACACCCTTGCTGCAACTCAAGAAGTTCCCCGACTTGCCCGTCTCCACTCGAGAGGAAGCACGAGAGTCCCGCCCACATCCAGAGGAGACCCTGTTTCCGCCTCCATAGCTCGAGAGGAGGGATCCTTTCCCTGCGAGGTCGGGAAAGAATTCCCCGCGTTCCCGTCGCATCTCAAGAGGAGGCGCTCTCCACAGGAAAGGCGAGAAGGAACTCCAGGGTCGTGCCACCATTCCCAGAGTCCCCCAGATGTCTCAGTCCATTCCAGGGAAACCTGTTTTCCCTGCACTGCCTCGACTTTCAAGCCGAGGATCGACTCACACCACGGTGGCACGTGGGACAGCCCTGTGGGAAAGCCTCGTGGGAAAGCCTCAGAGAAAGCCACAGATCCCTTGATCCAACGCGAAGGGAAGCGGCGACACTGCTGCTACAGCTCGGGAGGAAAGCGCACGTGCATGCCCCCAACTCGAGACGAGGACTGACTCCCCTTGGGAGACTCCAGAAGTACCCCAAGTATCCATGTCAGCACTGGAGAGGAATCCTCACGTTCCGGCACCGACTCCACACAAGGTCTTAGGCCCCGTCATCGACGGGAGAGGAATCCCGAGAGGCCCCCGAGCAACTCGCATGGGGACTGGCCTTTCCTGAGGCCACCAGAGCGGGTCCCTGAGGTCCCGTCAGTAAGTCGAGAGCACCTGCCGCAACTCGAGAAAATCCAGGAGGTTCTCCCCTCCAGGCGAGATGAGGCCCATTTCCGCTGAGGCGTCTCGAGGCTAATCACACCTAACCTCTGGAACTTCCAAAGGGTCCTTCACACCCTTGCTGCAACTCAAGAAGTTCCCCGACATACCCGTCTCCACTCGAGAGGAAGCACGAGAGTCCCGCCCACATCCAGAGGAGCCCCGTTTGCCGCCTCCTAGCTTCGAGAGGAGGGATCCTTTCCCTGCGTGGTCGGGAAAGAATTCCCTGCGTTCCCTGTCGCATCTCAAGAGGAGGCGCTCTCCACAGGAAAGGCGAGAGGAACTCCAGGGTCGTGCCACCATTCCCAGAGTCCCCCAGATGTCTCAGTCCATTCCTGGGAAAACTGTTTTCCCTGCACTGCCTCGACTTTCAAGCCGAGGATCCACTCACACCAACGGTGGCACGTGGGACAGCCCTGTGGGAAAGCCTCATGGGAAAGCCTCCTGGGAAAGCCTCGAGGGAAAGCCACAGATCCCTTGATCCACGCGAAGGGAAGCGTGACACTGCTGCTACAGCTCGGGAGGAAATCGCACGTGCATGCCCTCACTCGAGGTGAGGACTGACTCCCCTGGGGAGACACCAGAAGTACCCCAAGTTCCATGTCAGCACTGGAGAGGAATCCTCAGGTTCCGGCACCGACTCCACACAAGATCTTAGGTCCCCGGCATCGACCGGGAGAGCAATCCCGATAGGCCCCCGAACAACTCGCAAGGGGACTGGCCTTTCCTGAGGCCTACCAGAGCGGGTCCGTGAGGTCCCTGTCGTAAGTCGAGAGCACCTGCCGCAACTCGAGGAAAATGCAGGAGGTTCTCCCCTCCAGGCGAGATGAGGCCCATTTCCGCTGAGGCGTCTGGAGGCTAATCACATCTAACATCTGGAATTTCCAAAGGGTCCTTCACACCCTTGCTGCAACTCAAGAAGTTCCCCGACATACCCGTCTAAACTCGAGAGGAAGCACGAGAGTCCCGCCCACATCCAGAGGAGACCTGTTTCCGCCTCCGAGCTCGAGAGGAGGGATCCTTTCCCTGCGAGGTGGGGAAAGAATTCCCCGCGTTCCCGTTGCATCTCAAGAGGAGGTGCTCTCCACAGGAAAGGCGAGAGGAACTCCAGGGTCGTGCCACCATTCCCAGAGTCCCCCAGATGTCTCAGTCCAGTCCAGGGAAATCTCTTTTCCCTGCACTGCCTCGACTTTGAAGCCGAGGATCGACTCACACCACGGTGGCACGTGGGACAGCCCTGTGGGAAAGCCTCGTGGGAAAGCCTCGTGGGAAAGCCTCGAGGGAAAGCCACAGATCCCTTGATGAACGCTAAGGGAAGAGTGACACTGCTGCTACAGCTCGGGAGGAAATCGCACGTGCATGCCCCCACTCGAGACGAGGACTGGTTCCCCTGGGGAGACTCCAGAATTACCCCAAGATCCATGTCAGCACTGGAGAGGAATCCTCAGGTTCTGGCACACACTCCACACAAGATCTTAGGCCCCGGCATCGACGGGAGAGGAATCCCGAGAGGCCCCCGAGCTAACTCGCATGGGGACTGGCCTTTCCTGAGGCCACCAGAGCGGGTCCCTGAGGACCCCGTCTTAAGTCGAGAGCACCTGCCGCAACTCGAGAAAATCCAGGAGGTTCTCCCCTCCAGGCGAGATGAGGCCCATTTCCGCTGAGGCGTCTCGAGGCTAATCACACCTAACCTCTGGAACTTCCAAAGGGTCCTTCACACCCTTGCTGCAACTCAAGAAGTTCCCCGACTTACCCGTCTCCATTCGAGAGGAAGCACGAGAGTCCCGCCCACATTCCAGAGGAGAACCGTTACTGCCTCCTAGCTCAAGAGGAGGGATCCTTTCCCTGCGAGGTCGGGAAAGAATTCCCCGCCTTCCCGTCGCATCTCAAGAGGAGGCTCTCTCCAAAGGAAAGGCGAGAGGAACTCCAGGGTCGTGCCACCATTCCCAGAGTCCCCCAGATGTCTCAGTCCATTCCAGGGAAACCTGTTTTCCCTGCAGTGCCTCGACTTTCAAGCCGAGGATCGACTCACACCACGGTGGCACGTGGGACAGCCCTGTGGGAAAGCCTCGTGGGAAAGCCACAGATCCCTTGATCCATGCGAAGGGAAGCGTGACACTGCTGCTACAGCTCGGGAGGAAATCGAACGTGCATGCCCCCACTCGAGACGAGGACTGACTCCTCTGGGGAGACTCCAGAAGTACCCGAAGATCCATGGCAGCACTAGAGAGGAATCCTCAGGTTCCGGCACCGACTCCACACAATGTCTTAGGCCCCGGTATCGACGGAAGGGAATCCCGAGAGGCCCCCGAGCAACTCACATGGGGACTGGCCTTTCCTGAGGCCACCAGAGCGGGTCCCTGAGGTCCCAGTCGTAAGTCGAGATCACCTGCCGCAAGTCCAGAAAATCCAGGAGGTTCCACCCTCCAGGCGAGATGAGGCCCATTTCTGCTGAGGCGTCTCGAGGCTAATCACATCTACCCTCTGGAACTTCCAAAGTGTCATTCACACCCTTGCTGCAACTCAAGAAGTTCCCCGACATACCCGTCTCCACTCGAGAGGAAACACCAGAGTCCCGCCCACATCCAGAGGAGCCCCGTTTCCGCCTCATAGCTTGAGACGAGGGATCCTTTCCCTGCCTGGTCGGGAAAGAATTCCCGGCGTTCCCGTCGCATCTCAAGAGGAGGCGCTCTCCACAGGAAAGGCGAGAGGAACTCCAGGGTCGTGCCACCATTCCCAGAGTCCCCCAGATGTCTCCGTCCAGTCCAGGGAAACCTGTTTTCCCTTCACTGCCTCGACTTTCAAGCCGAGAATCAACTCACACTACGGTGGCACGTGGGACAGCCCTGTGGGAAAGCCTCGTGGGAAAGCCTGGTGGGATAGCCTCGAGGGAAAGCCACAGATCCCTTGATATACGCGAAGGGAAGCGTGAGACTGCTGCTACAGCTCGGGAGGAAAGCGCACGTGCATGCCCCCACTCGAGAGGAGGACTGACTCCCCTGGGGAGACTCCAGAAGTACCCCAAGATCCATGTCAGCACTGGAGAGGAATCCTCAGGTTCCGGCACCGACTCCACACAAGATCTTAGGCCCCGGCATCGAGGGTAGAGGAATCCCGAGAGGCCCCCGAGCAACTTGCATGGGGACTGGCCTTTCCTGAGGCCACCAGAGCGGGTCCCTGAGGTCCCCGTCGTAAGTCGAAAGCACCTGCCGCAACTCGAGAAAATCCAGGAGGTTCTCCCCTCCAGGCGAGATGAGGCCCATTTCCGCTGAGGCGTCTCGAGGCTAATCACACCTAACCTCTGGAACTTCCAAAGGGTCCTTCACACCCTTGCTGCAACTCAAGAAGTTCCCCGACATACCCGTCTCCGCTCGAGAGGAAGCACGAGAGTCCCGCCCACATCCAGAGGAGCCCCGTTTCCGCCTCCTAGCTCGAGAGGAGGGATCCTTTCCCTGCGTGGTCGGGAAAGAATTCCCGGCGTTCCCGGCGCATCTCAAGAGGAGGCGCTCTCCACAGGAAAGGCAAGAGGAACTCGAGGGTCGTGCCACCATTCCCAGAGTCCGCCAGAAAATTCCTTGTCGGGAATTTTATTGGCCTTCCGCGTAAACCTAGCTATTCAGCCTTTTTCCTCCAGTTAATCTTCTTACTACCCTATAATTTCTTAATCTCATCTTACATTAATAAATACACAAGACTTTCCATGTCAACGCCGTCCATCCATCGAATTCCCTGGATCCAGCGGGGCTGGACCCCGGCACACTGAGATATCTGGGGGACTCTTGGAAAGATGGCACGACACTGGAGTTTCTCTCGCCTTTCCTGTGGAGAGCGCCTCCTCTTGAGATGCGACGGGAACACCGGGAATTCTTTCCGGAACATACAGGGAAAGGATACCTGACCGCGAGGTACGAGGCGGAAACGGGGCTCCTCTGGATGTGGGCGGGACTCTCGTGCTTCCTCTCGAGTGGAGTCAGGTATGTTGGGGAACTTCTTGAGTTGTAGCAAGGGTGTGAAGGACCCTTTGGAAGTTCCAGGGGTTAGGTGTGATTAGCCTCGAGACGCCTGAGCGGAAATGGGCCTCATCTCGCCTGGAGGGGAGAACCTCCTGGATTTTCTCGAGTTTCGGCAGGTGCTCTTGACTTATGACGGGGACCTCAGGGACCCGCTCTGGTGGCCTCAGGAAAGGCCAGTCCCCATGCGAGTTGCTCGGGGGCCTCTCGGGATTCCTCTCCCTTCGACGCCTGGGCCTAAGACCTTGTGTGGAGTCGGTGCCGGAACCTGAGGATTCCTCTCCAGTGCTGACATGCATCTTACGTACTTCTGGAGTCTCCCCAGGGGAGTCAGTCCTCGTCTCGAGTGGGGGCATGCACGTTCGCTTTCCTCCCGAGCTGTAGCAGAACTGTCACGCTTCCCTTCCCTTGGATCAAGGGATCTGTGGCTTTCCCTCGAGGCTTTCCCAGGAGGCTTTCCCACGAGGCTTTCCCACAGGGCTGTCCCACGTGCCACCGTGGTGTGAGTCGATCCTCGGCTTGAAAGTCGAAGCAGTGCAGGGAAAACAGGTTTCCCTGGAATGGACTGAGACATCTGGGGGACTCTGGGAATGGTGGCACGACCCTGGAGTTCCTCTCGCCTTTCCTGTGGAGAGCGCCTCCTCTTGAGATGAGACAGGAACGCCGGGAGTTCTTTCCTGACCATGCAGGGAAAGGATCCCTCCTCTCGAGCTAGGAGGCGGAAACGGGGCTCCTCTGTATGTGGGCGGGACTCTCGTTCTTCCTCTCGAGTGGAGAGAGGTATGTAGGGGATCTTCTTGAGTTGCAGCAAGGGTGTGAAGGACCCTTTGGAAGTTCCAGAGGTTAGGTGTGATTAGACTCGAGACGTCTCAGCGGAAATGGGCCTCATCTCGACTGCAGGGGAGAACCTCCTGGGTTTTCTCGAGTTTCAGCAGGTGCTCTCCAGTTACGACCGGGACTTATGTAACCCGCTCTGGTCCACTCAGGTAATGCCAGTCGACTTGCGAGTTGCTAAGGGGCCTCTCGGGATTCCTCTCCGGTCGATGACGGGGCCTAAGACCTTTTTTGGAATCCGGTGCCCGAACCTGAGGTTTCCTCTCCAGTGCTGAAATGGATCTTGGGGTACTACTGGAGTCTCCACAGGGGAGTCATCTTCGTCTCCAATGGGGGCATGCACGTGCGCTTTTCTCCCGAGCATTAGGAGCAGAGTCAATTTTCCCGTTGGGTTGATCAAAGGGTTTCTTGTTTTCCCTCGAGGCTTTCCCACGTGGCTTTCCCACGAGGCTTTCCCACAGGGCTGTCCCACGTGCCACCATCGTGTGAGTCGGTCCTCCGCGTGAACGTCGAGGCAGTGCAGGGTAAACAAGTTCCTCTGGAAAGGACTGAGTCATCTGGGGGACTCTTGGAATGGTGGAACGACCCTGGAGTTCCTCTCACCTTTCTTGTGGAGCGTGCCTCCTCTTGAGATGCGACAGGTACGACAGGAATTCTTTCCCGGCCAATCAGGGAAAGCATCCCTCACATTGAGCTAGGAGGGGGAATTGGGGCTCCTCTGGATGTGGGTGGTACCCTGGTGATTCCTATGTAGTGGCGACGGGTCTCTTCTGGATCTTCTTGAGTTGCAACAAGGGTGTGAAGGACCCTTTGGAAGTTCCAGAGGTTAGGTGTGATTAGCCTCGAGACGTCTCAGTGGAAATGGGCCTCATCTCGCCTGAAGGGGAGAATCTCCTTCATTTTCTCGAGTTGTGGCAGGTGCTCTCGACTTACGACGGGGACCTCAGGGACCCGTTCTGTTGGCCTTAGGAAGACCAGTCCCCATGCGAGTTGCTAGAGGGCCTCTCGGGATTCCTCACCGGTAGATGCCGGGGCCCAAGACCTTCGGTGGAGTGGGGGCCAGAACCTGAGTATTCCTCTCCAGTGCTGACATGTTTTTGGGATACTTCTGAAGTCTCCCAAGGGGAATCAGTCCTCGTCTCGAGTGGGGGCATGTGCATGCTCTTTCCTCCCGAGCTGTAGCAGCAGTGTCATGCTTCCCGTCGCGTGGATCAATGGATCTGTGGCTTTTCCTCTAGGCTTTTCCTAGAGGATTTCCCACGAGGCTTTCCCACAGGGCTGTCCCCCGTGCCACCGTGGTGTGAGGCGATCCTCGGCATGAAAGTTTAAGCACTCTGTAAAAACAAGATCCTCTGGAATGGGACTGAGACATCTGGGGACGCTTGGAATGGTGGCACGACCATGGAGTTCCTCTCTCCCTTCCTGTGGGAGAGCGCCTCCACCTGAGATGCGACGGGAATGCCGGAAGTTCTTTCCCGACCAAGCAGGGAAAGGATCCCTCATCTCTAGCTAGGAGGATGAAACGGGGCTACTCTGGATGTGGGCAGGACCCTCGTGTTTCCTCTCGAGTGGAGATGGGAATGTCGGGGAACTTCTTGAGTTGCAGCAAGGGTGTGAAGGACCCTTTGGAAGTTCCAGAGATTAGATGTAATTAGCTCGAGACACCTCATTGGAAATGGGCCTCATCTCGCCTGGAGGGGAGAACCTCCTGGATTTTCTCGAGTTGCGGCAGGTGCTCCCGACTTACGACGGGGACCTCAGGGACCCGCTCTGGTGACTTCATCAAAGTCCAGTCCCCATGCAGATGCTGGGGGCTTTCTAT
>NW_017212210.1:0-16853 GCF_001704415.2 Capra hircus
ATATTTTATAGAGAAAAACATTATTTTCAACCCTTACTATGTATGTTTAGCCACTTTCTAGTTCCCAAGAAATATTTTAATATGTACATTACAGCCAAGTTACATTATAATACATCTGAAAGACACAAAGCACTATGTACATGCACGTGGGTGCTCAATTGTGCCTGACTCTTTGCAACCCCTGCAGACTGTATCCCCACCAAACTCCTTTCCATGGATTATCCAGGCCCCACAAGGCCCTACACTTTTTTCTTAAAAACTCTGATTATCAGATCATCTAATAGTATATCACCAGGAAAGATTTGTCTTTTAGCTGTCACACTTTTATATGATTCTAATTATAAAGGACTTTTTAATGCTATCTGGGGTGGAATTCCAGATCATTCAAGCAAATTAATTTCAGAAACACTTGCAGGTTAAAAGGAAAGCTCAATAAGAGCTGAAATAAATATGGGCTACTTCAAAAGTGAACTGCCTCATTTCCTATCCATAGGCTACTATTCTTGGATCCAAAGGGAAAATGTAAATTTATTGATATCCATAGATATCAACAGAAGTCAGTGAAACCCATCTTTACCAAATCAATCAACCCACTAACTATATTTCAAGTTTTACTGTCTTTTATGGACAACTATACATTAAAAGTTATATAAAAGACTCAGAACCTCAGATTTTGCAAATGACATTTTTAATTAGAAAGACATAGAAAGGGATAATGAGAAATATAGATCTTAATGAATAAAATCAACTGTTGACGTATGTTTAAAATTTTTATTCAGTGATAAGAAGGTAGAACAGCTTAACAATGCAAAAATTATTGTCTTCAGAAAAAGATGGTGGTAAATATTTCTTAGCACAGAAAGAGTTATATACAATATTTCTTTCCTAATCATTTATATATTTGAAGTTTTTACTTTTATAACTAATTTTCATCTAAATTATATGAACATTCCAGTGGATCCAAATGTTGATCTCTCATGGAACACCTTATTGTATTCATAAATTTTGGGGAAGTCTTCCTCTTGGGTAGACCCTGATGGTACAAACAGTTAAATTATAGGAGAAGACATCATTCCAATCAGTAACTAGTAGCCTTAGCTTTTGAACTCTCAAACAAACTTGAACATGAGTTTCATATGAAGAAAACTACAGACCTAATATTATATCAAACATAGAACCTAATATCTCTAAAATTTCTCTCTGTAAAGAATTCTTTTGTGCCTACTAAGCCATCATATGGGGGTTTCCCATGTGGCACTAGTGGTAAGGAACATACCTGCCAAGACAGGAGACCCTAGGGATGCAGGTTCAATCCCTGGGTCAGGAAGATCCTCTGGAGGAGAGTAGCAATCCACTCCAGTATTCTTGCTGGAGAATCTCATGGACAGAGGAGCCTGGTAGGCTACAGTCTATAGGGTTGCAAAGAGTCAGACGGGACTGAAGTGACTTAGCGAGCATGCATAAGCCATGATATGTTTCTTAAGCTGCTACCAGTGATATGGAGATTCTTCTCTAATATGATTTCTCCACTGAATATGAAGACCTAAACTCTAGATGGGGCTTCCTAGGTGGCACTAATGGTAAAGAATCTGCCTGCAATGCAGGAGACCCCGGGTTGAATCCCTAGGGTGGGGAGATCCCCTGGAGAAGGGAATGGAAACCCACTTCAGTATTTTGCCTGGAGAATTCCATGGACAGAGGAGTCTGGCAGGCTACTCTCTATGGAGTCACAAAGAGTCGGACACGACTGAGAAACTAATGCTTTCATGATGAGACATGATGTAAACAAAATTGAAAAAATAGATAGCAGAATGAGGAAATATGTCAGATGATATAAGAAAACCTTACTATTCTGATTACTAAGGAATGCCTTCAAACCAAAGCAAAAGATTTTACAAAGGATACAGAAAAGAGTACAAAAATAATTCAAGAATAAGAGATAAAATTTTGAAATAATATAAAAAAGAACACAACTAAAGTGGGATTTGGAAGATAACAGAGGATGAGATGGTTGGATGGCATCACCAACACAGTGGACATGAGTTTGAGCAAACTTCAGGAGATAATGAAGGACAAGGAAGTCTGGAGTGCTGCAATCCATGAGGTCACAAAGGTTCAAACACTACTTAGCAACTGAACAGCAACAACAAAAGTTAAAGGAGGAATAAGTCATATATCACCCATCAGATTGATGAATAAGTCTCAATGAATAATATCAAATGTTTCCAAGTGTGTGGCCAGTGCACTGGGGAGAGAGTTTATACCACTGTAGCTACTTCCTAGGGCAATTTGGTTACATCTGCTACATTTAGGAACAGACATTCTCTGTACCTCAACAATCATGTTTTTAATGTGTACTTCAAAGACAACTCATATATCTGGATCATTTATACTATTATGCTCTTAAGTATTTAGATAAATAATCTTTATTAAATTCTTATAATAGTGAATTTTTGAAACAAACTAAAGGCCCGCCTATAGGGACTGACCTAGGTTATGTTACTAAACACAATGGAATAGCATGGAACATTTGAATGAATGATATATATCTATATATATTAACAAGAAATATCAAGAAATATTAAATGAAAAAGCTAATGGTAATTGTATAATTTGAGTATAGAATCTTTTACTTATTTAAAAGTATTGCATTTTTTCTACACTTTAAAACATAGTTATGATCTATAATATACCAATGTAATTACAGTAGTTACATCTACCTAGGGAGTGCAAGGGAGAAGAATGAACAGTAGAGACACAAATGTGACTCTGCCTTCTTTATATCGTTCAAACATTTTATTACAATGACTTGTGGGTTTGAAGAAAATTGGTAAAATCCAATTTTATTTTCCTCCTTATACTCCCCTCCCCCCCCAAAATGTGAAATTAAGAACAAGTTGCATCACAGGCAACAACTTCAGCATTACCAAGAGATAGAGAGCATGATAATATTTTTTTTGTTTCCTACTTTAAATTTTTTTTAAATTTTGTGTTGGGGTATAGCTGATTAACAATGTTCTGATAGTTTCAGGTAACCAATAAAGAGATTCAGCCATACATATACATATATACATTCTCCAAACTCTCCTCCCATCCAGGTTGGCTCATAACATTGAGCAGATTTCCATGTGCTATATGTTTGGTCCTTGTTGGTTATCATTTTAAATATAGCACTGAGTACAAGTTCATCCCAAATTCCCCTAATTTTCCTTTTCCCTATCTTCCCCCTCCCTGACCTCTGGCACCATTAGTTCACTCTCTAAGTCTATGAGTCTGTTTCTGTTTGATAAATAAGTTTATTTGTATCATATCTTTTTAGATTCCACATATAAAGGATGTCATACCATATTTCTCCTTCTCTACCTGACTTACTTCACTCAGCATGACACTCTCTAGGTCCATCCATGCTGCTACAAATGGCATTATTTCATTCTTTTTAATGACTGATTAATATGTCATTGTATTTTTATATATATATATATATACCACCTCTTCTTTATCCATTCTACTGTCGATGGATATTTAGGTTGCTTTCATATCTTGGTTATTAATATGCCATTGGCATATATATAACACCTCTTCAGTATCCATTCCTCTGTTGATGCACATTTAGGTTGCTTCCATGTCTTGGTTATTGTAAGTGAAGTGAAAGTTGCTCAGTCATGCCCATCTCTTTGTGACTTCATGTTGTATACAGTTCATGGAATTCTCCAGGCCAGAATACTGGAGTGGGTAGCCTTTCCCTTCTCCAGAGGATCTTCCCAACCCAGAGATGGAACCCAAGTCTCCTACATTGCAGGCAGATTACTGTTATTGTAAACAGTACTGCAATGAACAGTACAATACATATATTCCTTTGGATCATGTTTTTCTTTGGGTATATGCCCAGGAGTGGGATAGCAGGGTCATATGTTAGCTGTGAGAGTTGGACCATAAGGAAGGCTGAGCACCAAAGAATTGATGCATTTGAACTATGGTGCTGAAGAAGACTCTTGGGAGAGTCTTGGACAGCAAGGAAATCAAACCAGTCAATCCTAAAGAAAAGCAACCGTGAATACTCATTGAAAGGACTGATGCTGGGGCTGAAGCTCCAACGCTTTCGCCATCTGATGTGAAGAACCAATTCATTGGCAAAGACCCTGATGCTAGGAAAGATTAAGAGCAGGAAGAGAAGTGGGTGACAAAGGATGAGATGGTGGGATGGCTTCATTGACTCAATGGATATGAGTTTGAGAAAAACTGTAAGAGATAGTGAAGAATAGGGAAGCCTGGTATGTTGCAGTTCATGGGGTCACAAGGAGTCAGACATGACTTAGTGACTGAACAACCACAGTGGTAGCTCTATTTTTAGCTTTTTAAGGAAACTCTGTACTTTTCCAAATAGTGGCGGAACCAATTTACATTCCCACCAACAGCGTAAGAGGGAAAACGTGATAATCTTCAAATTAATTGTAAATATAGGACAAAATAAATCCCAGCATGCCCTTGTCTTCCCTTCATTATAGAGCTGTGAGTAAGGGAACAAGGGAGAGGAGTTTAAAAACAACAACAACAACTCAGTGAAATAATACTGAAAGAAAGGACTTATGGAAAGCACAGACAAAACTGCCACAATGTGAGATGGTAAATTACTAAGCGCAGATTAGGACTTGTGGTTCAATAACTGGCTAAAGGAAAGTAGGGAAGTGTGCAGGACTGAAAGTGGCAGCCTCAGAGAAACATAGTTCTGGAAAAGATTGATATTCAGGATAGAAAAAAGTAATAGTTATTAGAGATGAGGTTATGAAGGTAAAAAAGCATATCAAAAGGGGAAATTAAAGACCCTGTAGAAATAAGAGAGAAACCAGATATACCAACCCTTTCTCATACCCCTTCCACAATCAGCAACACTTTCGAGAAAGAACCTGCAGAAAAGAGCATGGTGCTAACAGCAATGAACACTCCTAAACCAGATATCTTGGCCTAAAAATGAACAAGATTAGAAAAAAATCAGACCATATATTTTAGCAAAAAACTACTGAGAAAAAAGAAAATATGTAAGCGTTTCTGTTGATGAAGTCTTAGCAAAATGCCATCAATGGAGGTGAAAATAACTGTAACTGAACATTCTGAGAAAAAATAACTTGCTCAAATAAGGTTTTGAAAATATCAAAAAATTTTGAGAATATGAAGAAGGAACCCAAACTAGAAATATAAAAGTTGAAAAAAATGAGGCAAAACCTAGAAACAATTAAAATAATATAATGAGAATTGAATGGATTTATGAAAGTAAAATGAAAAAAAGAAAAAATCATATAAGAAATAAAGACTAAATTACATGGTTCCCAAGGAAGAGTGTATTCAAATGAAGACTTAATAAAGGACTTGGAAGAAGAAAAGGAAACCAGGCATTTGAAAATAAAAATGAGATAAAGAAATGAAACAACCCAAGGAAAAACTGGTTGAAAAAGAAGACAATTTAAGCTCATCCTTTACAGGATTCCTTAGAAACATTTGTAAAGTGCTCCCTGCATGTGACATATTCAAGCCTGTTTTCTTATGCCCATGAAATTGGGACAGCTTAGCCTGCACTGTCTTTAACTGATGTTAGTTTTCATTTTAATTCCTTAAATTTCTTGAAAATTCTGCCCCATATTGCCTTTCATTGCATATTTTCCTTTACAGAGAAATTTGATGCCATTCTTATGTTTTTATGATTTTGATCTATTTTATCTCTTTGCCTGAGGTGCTGTGGACTTTTTCTTTGTCTTTATAGTACTGTATTTTTTACTAAAATATATCTTAATGGTTGTTTGTTCTTGGTTAATTTCCCCTGATACCAGTAGGCTTTTCCAAAGTGGAGATTCACATTGTCTTTTATTTCTGGAAATGTTCCTTGAATTATTCTTTTAAGTATTATTTCTATTCCAACGTTTTGATTTTCTTCTTGAGAGTCACCAATCTGCATGCCTACTTATGTAAAGAAAAAGTTTTCAAAATTGGCTCCTAAAACAAAATCTAATAATACTATGGACAAGAGACACGTTTAAAATGTCATAATTTGAATAGGCTGAAAATGACTAAATATATAAAGATATTGCCAGACCAAAAAAAAAAAAAACAAAAAAACAAAAGGGCTTGCAAATCTGATACCAACATAGAGCTCAAGGCAAAAGGCATTAAATGTGACCAATGCAAGTACTTTATAATGTTAAAAACCACATTTTAAAATGAATACAGTATCTGTCTGTCATAATTAATTTCATGTGTCAATTTGACTGGAACATGATTAAATATCATTTCTAGTTGTGTCTATGATTGTGTTTCTAGATCACATTAGTCTTCAGATCAATGAATTCAGTAGACAGCTTTTCCCAATGTGGCTGGGCATCATTCAATCTGTTAAGGGACTGATTAAAATAAAAAAGAATGCATCCCCTTCCTACCTGCCTGCTTACTTGAGCTGAGACTTCAGTCTTCTTTTGTCCTTGAACTGGCCTTGGATCCCAAGCCTGAAATTACATCACCTGATTCTCAGGCTTTCCTGGGTCTCTGGGTGGCAGATCATGGGACTCCTTGTTCTCCTTAATCTATGAGTTAATCCACTCACAGATCTTTAATCTGGAAAGTCCCAGATCAGTTCAATTCAGTCGCTCAGTTATGTCCTACTCTTTGCAACCCCATGGATTGCAGCACACCAAGCTTCCCTGTCCATCACCAAATCCTGGTGTTTACTCATTGAGTTGGTGATGCCATCCAACCATTTCATCCTCTGTCATCCCTTCTCCTCCTGCCTTCAATCTTTCTGAGCATCAGGGTCTTTTCAAATGAGTCAGCTTTTCACATCAGGTGGCCAGAGTATTGGAGTTTCAGCTTCACCATCAGTCCTTCCAATGAATATTCAGGACTGATTTCCTTTGGAATGGTCTGGTTGGATCTCCTTGCTGACCAAGGGACTCTCAAGAGTCTTCTCCAACACCACACTTCAAAAGCATCAATTCTTTGGCTCTCAGCTTTCTTTTACAGTACAACTCTCATACTCATACATGGTCATTGAAAAATCCGGCAGCTTTGGCTAGATGGACCTCTGTCCCAGATCAAGGCACAAAATTACATGAGAGCCTAATTCTTCATGGACAGTTGTCTTCTCAATGTGCCGTCATGTGGCAGAAGGACTAGAGGGCTCTGTGGGACCTCTTTTGTAAGGGCACTAATCCCAACCATGAACGTTGTCTATTGATCTCCAAAAGGCTTCACCTACTAATAACACCACCTTGGGTATAGGAGTCCAACATATGAATTTGGAGGGGAGTTCAGAACTAGCATTGAGACCATAGTATTCAATTGTACTTATTATGAATAAACCTAAAGCTCTTATGAAAGACTCATTCTGATATTAATCTGTTGAGCCCCAACATGAATACAATATTAAACAAGTACATTCATTTCCCGCTTAATTATCTTCCATACTCCAGGAATTGCATCTATTTATAGATCATTTGTCCTTTAGAATCCCTTTACAGGGCTTCCTAGCTGGCTCAGTAGTAAAGAATCTGCCTGCCATTGCAGGAAACTCAAGAGACATGGGTTCTATCCCTGAGTCAAGAAGATCCTCTGTGGTAGGAAATGACAACCTGCTCCAATATTCTTGCCTGGGAAATCCCATGGACAGAGGAACCTGGCAGGCTACAGTCCATGGGGTCACAAAGAGTCAAACACAACTGAGCATGAACACATACACTGCACTACTGTCCTTTAGAATCACTGCTGCTGCTGCTGCTAAGTCGCCCCAGTAGTGTCTGACTCTGTGCGACCCCAGCGACGGCAGCCCACCAGGATCCCCCATCCCTGGGATTCTCCAGACAAGAACACTGGAGTGGGTTGCCATTTCCTTCTCCAATGCATGAAAGTGAAAAGTGAAAGTGACGTTACTCAGTCGTGTCCGACTCTAAGGTCGACCAAAAATATTGTATTAAAAAATCATAAATGATCTAGTTTCATTCTTTTACAAGTGGTTGACCAGTTTTCCCAGCACCACTTGTTAAAGAGATTGTCTTTACTCCATTGTATATTCTTGCCTCCTTTGTCAAAGATAAGTTGTCCATATGTGTGTGGATTTATCTCTGGGCTTTCTATTTTGTTCCATTGATCTATATGTCTGTCTTTGTGCCAGTACCATACTGTCTTGACGACTGTGGCTTTGTAGTAGAGCCTGAAGTCAGGCAAGTTGATTCCTCCAGTTCCATTCTTCTTTCTCAAGATTGCTTTGGCTATTCGAGGTTTTTTGTATTTCCATACAAATCTTGAAATTATTTGTTCTAGTTCTGTGAAAAATGTGGCTGGTAGCTTGATAGGGGTTGCATTGAATTTGTAAATTGCTTTGGGTAGTATACTCATTTTCACTATATTGATTCTTCCAATCCATGAACATGGTATATTTCTCCATCTATTAGTGTCCTCTTTGATTTCTTTCATCAGTGTTTTATAGTTTTCTATATATAGGTCTTTAGTTTCTTTAGGTAGATATATTCCTAAGTATTTTATTCTTTGCGTTGCAATCGTGAATGGAATTGTTTCCTTAATTTCTTTTTCTACTTTCTCATTATTCGTGTATAGGAATGCAAGGGATTTCTGTGTGTTGATTTTATATCCTGCAACTTTACTATATTCATTGATTAGCTCTAGTAATTTTCTGGTGGAGTCTTTAGGGTTTTCCATGTAGAGGATCATGTCATCTGCAAACAGTGAGAGTTTTACTTCTTCTTTTCCAATTTGGATTCCTTTGATTTCTTTTTCTGCTCTGATTGCTGTGGCCAAAACTTCCAGAACTATGTTGAATAGTAGCGGTGAAAGTGGACACCCTTGTCTTGTTCCTGACTTTAGGGGAAATGCTTTCAATTTTTCACCATTGAGGATAATGTTTGCTGTGGGTTTGTCATATATAGCTTTTATTATGTTGAGGTATGTTCCTTCTATTCCTGCTTTCTGGAGAGTTTTTATCATAAATGGATGTTGAATTTTGTCAAAGGCCTTCTCTGCATCTATTGAGATAATCATATGGTTTTTATTTTTCAATTTGTTAATGTGGTGAATTACATTGATTGATTTGTGGATATTGAAGAATCCTTGCATCCCTGGGATAAAGCCCACTTGGTCATGGTGTATGATCTTTTTAATGTGTTGTTGGATTCTGATTGCTAGAATTTTGTTGAGGATTTTTGCATCTATGTTCATCAGATCACTTTCTATCACCGTACACAAAAATAAACTCAAAATGGATTAAAGATCTAAATGTAAGATCAGAAACTATAAAACTCCTAGAGGAGAACATAGGCAAAACACTCTCAGACATAAATCACAGCAGGATCCTCTATGATCCACCTCCCAGAATTCTGGAAATAAAAGCAAAAATAAACAAATGGGATCTAATTAAAATTAAAAGCTTCTGTACAACAAAGGAAAATATAAGCAAGGTGAAAAGACAGCCTTCTGAATGGGAGAAAATAATAGCAACTGAAATAACTGACAAACAACTAATCTCAAAAATATACAAGCAACTTCTGCAGCTCAATTCCAGAAAAATAAACGACCCAATCAAAAAATGGGCCAAAGAACTAAGTAGACATTTCTCCAAAGAAAACATACGGATGGCTAACAAACACATGAAAAGATGCTCAACATCACTCATTATTAGAGAAATGCAAATCAAAACCACAATGAGGTACCACTTCACACCAGTCAGAATGGCTGCGATCCAAAAATCTGCAAGCAATAAATGCTGGAGAGGGTGTGGAGAAAAGGGAACCCTCCTACACTGTTGGTGGGAATGCAAACTAGTACAGCCACTATGGAGAACAGTGTGGAGATTCCTTAAAAAATTGCAAATAGAACTACCTTATGACCCAGCAATCCCACTTCTGGGCATACACACCGAGGAAACCAGAATTGAAAGAGACACATGTACCCCAATGTTCATCGCAGCACTGTTTACAATAGCCAGGACATGGAAACAACCTAGATGTCCATCAGCAGATGAATGGATAAGAAAGCCGTGGTACATATACACAATGGAGTATTACTCAGCCATTAAAAAGAATTCATTTGAATCAGTTCTGATGAGATGGGTGAAACTGGAGCCAATTATACAGAGTGAAGTAAGCCAGAAAGAAAAACACCAATACAGTATACTAACACATATATATGGAATTTAGGAAGATGGCAATGACGACCCTGTATGCAAGACAGGAAAAAAGACACAGATGTGTATACCGGACTTTTGGACTCAGAGGGAGAGGGAGAGGGTGGGATGATTTGGGAGAATGGGAATTCTAACATGTATACTATCATGTAAGAATTGAATCGCCAGTCCATGTCTGACATAGGGTGCAGCTTGCTTGGGGCTGGTGCATGGGGATGACCCAGAGAGATGTTGTGGGGAGGGAGGTGGGAGGGGGGTTCATGTTTGGGAACGCATGTAAGAATTAAAGATTTTAAAATTTAAAAAAAATAAAAATTAAAATTAAAAAAAAAAGACATAAAAAAAATCATAAATGAGAAGAAAGGCAATAATATTGTCTCAAGATATGGCAAGATTAAAATCAATGTGTTTATGCAAATATACACTTTCGCAGACACACATATACATACACTTTCACATACAGACCCAGACATTCACATACTGAGCTGTGAGGATAGTTGAACAAACATCATTTCATTCAAGACAATTCAGCTTTCCCAGATGACATGCTAATGAACCATGTGAGCAGTTCTAAGTCATCAATATCACTTCATTCAGCAAGCAATTTCCAAAAACAATTAATGAACCAGTTTTTAAAAATCATTTAGAAGAAGCAAGCTTTGACACATAGCAATGAAGCCAGTTTATTTGCTTGCAGAAGTAGACTCTCTTGGATCCTCTTTAAACTAAATCAAACATGACATCAGCTGACATTATAAATGGCACAAACACCAAAATGAGTAATTGTATACCTAGACTGTTGATAGAAGGACTATTTTCTCAATTAGTATAGGTAAATTATATTTAAATGACCAAAATGCTATCAAGTAACTAAATGCGTCACCATAAAGTTGGAAGTAAAAGCATATTTCTCATTTTGTTAAATATTCTTAAAGTAATTATTCAAAGAACTTGAAAAGGAGAAAATAGCCTTTTCTATTCTGAGGTACTTGTGTATCATTTGGTTCTGTCTGTGGGTATATGTATGCTTGTCTGTGTCTCTGGTGGTTTAATGTTTGTGTGGGGACAGAACAAACTTGGAAACATTTAGTCTATTGTTTCATGTACACATTCCTTAAGATAAGTATCCATATGTGTTTTATTGTTCTTGGAAGTGCTTCAAACAGTTTCTACTCGAAATATTTTAAGATAAATCCAGCAAGAATTATTCCCTGGAGATATGAACTATTTTTAATAACATTTTCTATGGTCCAGCATTATATCTCCTCTTTTTTACACTTTCATGCCTCTTAACTGTTACTGTCTATAACAATTTTTCTAATCCAAGTAACCCTGCTCATTTATCCACAGTCCTCCATTTATCTCCAGCAATGTTTCAGCTCTTCAGAGCTTTATCTGAAAAAATGTTAAGATTTTTATCTGCTATCTAGTCCTGCACTGAGGAAAACTTTTCCCCAGAAATTCACTAATCTACTGACTGCTTATTCTTCCAAGATCGTCTATCATGTTCTCTTGTTTCACTGTTTATTGCCATCTTTGTTCCTTTACTTTTTGACTTCATATTAAAATTTCTACTTCCTTGATGCTCTCTCTTTCCAATATCATGGATCATAATTTCCAGCACCATGCATGCCATGGTACTCTTCACTACTGCTGACTCACCAATTCTCAGTCTATCAGTTCAATCACTGAGAAATTGTGTGATGAACTTGAAGTTTTCTGCCTCACATTAATTCTTGCCATTATCATAAAAGATATGCATATATTTGCATATATGTATATATTTCTATACATGTATGTGTATATATATATATATATATATGTAATTTGTATTCCTTCTACAGCAAAACAATCTCAAAATTATTTAGCTTCTTAACCCTAATAATTCTCAACTGTAACTGATATCGGTAAACTGTAAACAGGATCATAATATAGAATTTACCACCAAAACATGATCCCATTTTTGAAATCAGAAATATTGAATACTCTGACCACAAGCTGCCTCTCCTTTACTTGCATTAAATCTGTTTTTTTCTTTTTTTAACAGATTTAAACATGACTGAGTGACTAACACTTTCACATTCACTTGTAAAAATGCCTCTAAATAAAAAGTATTATGAGTAAGAGGCATTAGCTTCATTGTCTAAATCTGCAGTTTCCTCTGCTGCTTTTACTCTATTTGTGGCTGAGTAAAGAAACTAAAGTGTGCAGACTACACTGTGAGATTCATATAGCTAGTCCATGACTAAATATTTGCCATCTACCACATGAATCTCAGTTGCCTCTGAAAGTATTAATCAGGTAAGCCCTAAATTTGGGCTTAGATTTCAGAGACCTATACTGTGACTACTGCTTACTACGGTAGAATGTAAAAAAGAAAACAGGAGAAAAGAGGTCCTAATTATGAAAGGAACACGCCAACTTCTTGAATACAGTAGAGAAAAAAACTTCTTGAAGTTTTTATAACCAAAGGCTGTAAAAGAATTTGAAACATATGTGCCTGGTAGAATCTCCTTCCATAAAGCAGATTTTCATAAGAAATCAAAGAAAATTGAATTTTCTTTTAAGATATGCTTCTTTAGTTTTACCTTCAAAACAGGAGATGTGTGAAACAGTATAAAAGGGTTATAAACTAAAACAAGCTTGTTAAAGTGGAAGAAGAGTGCAAACTCGTGGGACACTGTTTGAGAACTTGGAAAACTGAGCAGAAAGAGAAAAAGAAATGAGTCCGTCTAGTTGCTTTTGATGAGAAAGTTTCAAAAGATGTTTTAAGTATTACTAAAGCCGGGAGAGAAATTATTCAGTACAGTTCAGTTCAGTCGCTCAGTCGTGTCCGACTCTTTGCGACCCCATGAACCGCAGCACGCCAGGCCTCCCTGTCCATCACTAGCTCCCGGAGTTCACTCAGACTCACCTCCATCGAGTCAGCGATACCATCCAGCCATCTCATCCTCGGTCGTCTCCTTCTCCTCCTGCCCCAATCCCTCCCAGCATCAGAGTCTTTTCCAATGAGTCAATTCTTCACATGAGGTGGCCAAAAAGTACTGGAGTTTCAGCTTTAGCATCATTCCTTCCAAAGAAACCCCAGGGCTGGTCTCCTTTAGAATGGACTGATTGGATATCCTTGCAGTCCAAAGGATTCTCAAGAGTCTTCTCCAACACCACAGTTCAAAAGCATCAATTCTTTGGCACTTAGCTTTCTTCACACTCCAACTCTCACATCCATACATGACCACTGGAAAAACCATAGCCCTGACTAGATGGACCTTTGTTGGCCAAAGTAATGTCTCTGCTTTTCAATGTGCTATCTAAGTTGGTCATAACTTTTCTTCCAAGGAGTAAGCGTCTTTTAATTTCATGGCTACAGTCACCATCTGCAGTGATTTTGGAGCCCCCAAAAATAAAGTCTGACACTGTTTCCCCATCTATTTGCCATGAAGTGATGATGGGACCAGATGCCATGATCTTCATTTTCTGAATGTTGATCTTTAAGCCAACTTTTTCACTCTCCACTTTTACTTTCATCAAGAGGCTTTTTAGTTCTTCTTCACTTTCTACCATAAGGGTGGTGTCATCTGCATATCTGAGGTTATTGAGAGATTATTATTTAAAGAAAAATGAAGAGAATCGTCCAGAGGGATCCTGATCCAATAAGGTATATGGAGTCATATTGTTAATGCATAGAGTCCTCCAATAAGAGCAATTGGGAACAAACCCTTGAAGACTGAGACAGCTTTGCAGAGATTTCATAAAAGATGGACAATCTAAGTGGCCAAAAATAGGAATGCCAAAAGAAGCATTCAAATACAATTAGGAGAATTATACACAACAGTCACTATTGTTGGAGATGTTGCTATTACCTGTGTCAAAAGGGAATAAATATAAATTTTAAAAACAGAACTCAAAGGGAAGTAATATATACTGAATATGAATATAAGATACACTAAAATTAGTTTTTGGGCCTAACCATGATGGATTAAATGGTTTCTTGGATGGCTTATTAACTTAATTAGAAAACACCTCCTATGTTGCATTGTACAAAAGTAAATGGAGACAAGATTAACTTTAAACAAGAAGGATATTTTGCTCAGTTAGAAGTGACTGAACTCATATTTCTTACTCAGAGTGAACTCAAGAGAAAAAACAATCTAGAGAAGCTGTCAGAAAATAAATGCTTGAGCCTGAAAGCAAAGCCTCCAAAATCACTGCAGATGGTGACTGCAGCCATGAAATTAAAAGATGCATACTCCTTGGAAGAAAAGTTATGACCAACCTAGATAGCATATTCAAAAGCAGAGACATTACTTTGCCGACTAAGGTCCGCCTAGCCAAGGCTATGGTTTTTCCTGTGGTCATGTATGGATGTGAGCGTTGGACTGTGAAGAAAGCTGAGTGCTGAAGAACTGATGCTTTTGAACTGTGGTGTTGGAGAAGACTCTTGAGATTCCCTTGGACTGCAAGGAGATCCAACCAACCAGTCCATTCTAAAGGAGATCAGAAAAAAAAAATAAATAAATAAATAAAAAAATAAAATAAAATAAAGGAGATCAGTCCTGGGTGTTCTTTGGAAGGAATGATGCTAAAGCTGAAACTCCAGTACTTTAGCCACCTCATGCGAAGGAATTGACTCATTGGAAAAGACTCTGATGCTGGGAGGGATTGGGGGCAGGAGGAGAAGGGGACAACAGAGGATGAGATGGCTGGATCGCAAAACTGACTTGATGGACGTGAGTTTGGGTGAACTCCGGTAGTTGGTGATGGACAGGGAGGCCTGGCATGCTGCCAGGCATGGGTTCACAATAGAGTCGGACACGACTGCGGGAGTGAACTGAACTGAACTGAACTGAAAGCAAAGCAAAGATGGTTAAAGGAAAATTAAAGGAAGGAGGGAAGACCTTCCACCCAATACTATTTACACAGAAGCCAAAAAACCCAATAATCGAATCATGTGTTAACAATATAGACATATTCCTTCCTCACCCAAGTTACACATCTCACAACTGCAGAAAACTTAGTGGGAAAATGATTAGCACTCCAGTTAAGATAATCAACTAAATTCTCATTTTGGAGAACTTCTTCTTTCCCAAAACATGGCAATGATATATGTGCAATGAAAGGAGAAAACAGAAAGGGATAGCCAGCTCAAATAGAATAAGATTACCTGTATTTGTTTTCTATTGCTGTTGTGACAAATTACCATAACTTAATTGTTTGAAACAACATAAGTTTATTTTTTTACCTTTTGTATGTTGACTTCTGACACAAATCTCCCTGTATAAAATCAAGGTGTCAGAAATCGAGTTTCTTTCTGGATGTTCTTAGAGGAAATCCATTTCTTTGCTTTCTTCCAACTTTTAGCTACTTCTTCAACCTTCATATCCATCCACAATAGACTTCCCTGGTGGTCTAGTGGCTAAGAATGTGCCTGCCAATACAGGGGCCAGCAGGGTCAATCCGAGGGTCAATCCCAATCCAGGAAGCTCCCACATATTGAAAGGCAATTAAGCCTCTGAGCTGCCAACTGCATGAGCCCATGCACTACCACTAAGGTGAAGCCTGCACACTCTAGACTTCACCGCTCTGAAACAAGAGGAGCCACCGCAATGAGAAGCCCACACTCACTGCAGCTAGGGGAAAGCCCTTACACAGAAAACAGAGACCCAGCACAGTAAAAAAAAAAAAAAAAAAAAAAAAAAAAAATCTGTCCACAGGGAGTTGAGTCCTTATGTTAAATTGCTCTGACCTTCTTTTATGCTTCCCTCTTCTTTTAAAGACCTTTGTCATTGCATTGGGCCCACTTAGAAAAATTAGGATAAAACATAATACATATATACAATAGAATATTACTCATCCAGCCATTAAAAAGAATGAAATATTACCATTTTCAGCAATGTGGGTGGACCTAGAGAGTGTGATACTGAGTGAAGTAAGTCATACAGAGAAGGAGAAATGTTGTATGACATACCTCATATATGAAATCTAAGAAGAAATCATAGAAAAGAACTTCCTTACAAAACAGAAAGAGACTCACAGAATTAGAAAACGTATGGTTGCCAGTGGGAGGGATAGTTAGGGAGTTTGGGGAGGTTAGGTTCATACTGCTATGTTTAAATTGGATCACCAACAAAGACCTATTGTATAGCACATGGAACTCTACTCCAATGTTCTGTGCCAGCCTGGATGGGAGGGGGTTTTTGGGGAAGGATGGATACATAATATATGGATTGGCTGGAGGTCCCTTCACTGTTCATCTGAAACTACCACATCATTGCTAATCAGCTATATCCCAACACAAAATAAAAAGGTTTGAAGAAAAAAAAAAAAAAGAAAATTCAAGATAATTTCAGATGATTGGCAATCTTAATAGATCTGCAATCTTCATTTCACTTTGCTATATATTATAGCATATTAACAAGTTCCACGGTTTGGGATATGGACATCTGTGGTAGACTTTAGTTAGTTCAATTCAGATTACTCTAACAAAACACCATAGACTGGGTGGCTTAAACAACATGCATTGACTTCTCATAGTTCTGATGGTTGAAACTCTGAGATCTGGTCATCATGTCCAGGTTCTTCATGAGTGCTCTCTTCCTCATTTACAGACAGCTGCCTTCTTGCTATTTCCTCACGTGGTAGAGATAGATCATGTGTGTCTCTGCTTACAAAGGCACTA
>NW_017212211.1:0-16852 GCF_001704415.2 Capra hircus
CCTTACAGAGGTTCCAATTTTCGGTATTTTAGGATCTCCATTTTCCTATTCTGTCTTCAATCCACAATGAGACAGCTGCACTATTTTTGGTAAATCCCTCATACACTGGTGCCTGCAAGCTGCCTCCATGAAGGAACCTGGGCAATGTTAGTGCTCATCTCATCTGTTTTCCTTATCTCTGTGCTCCTGATGTTCAAGGTCCAAAATTAGTCTTCCAATTGGAAGATCAACTCTACCGATATCAGTGAAAAAGAAGTCATGTATTTACTTTTATTGTTTTACAAATCTGTCATTCCATGATAAATCAGGATAATAACCTTATCGCTTAACTACACATTATTTGACACCTGCCTCAGATATAATTTTCTCCATGGCATGTTGACAGAGTCAACATGAATATACTACTACTTCGGAGAATGGCTTGGGTTGAGGAGGAAGCACTTTCCATACAGAGGATCCTTCTCTGACCCATGGGAATAGAGACACAAAGGAAGGAACCTCTGACTATTCCATCTAGAAATGTAACTGGGTTTCTTGCGAAGCTAGAGATACCTGTACCATGCAAAAAATTATGGAAGTAATAATAGAATATTCCTAATCACGCTTATGTTTAGGACTCTCTTCTTAGGGTCCTGTCCCATTTCTCTATAAGTACCCACAAACTATTATCAGGAGAAATAGGTCAGACTCGACTGTGGTGCAATTTTCACCGATCACCACCAGAAGGGCGGGCCTTCCTTCAGATGCGGTTCCTCATTGTATTCAGGAGCTGGTTTCACTTGCCTACTTTGTAGCCACAAGACAGAATATTGCTGCTGTACAGAAAGGGGCTCTCAGTTTCTGAGTGATGAGCTTCTGTAACATCCAGATGGAGACTAGATTTGTTAGACTGGTGTATTGCAGGGAACAAGGGATCGCTTTCTTTGCGAACATGCATTCTGCCACTCACTCAGTTCTTCTGATCATCTTAATATTCAGTAAGTAACATTTTTATCCTACATGTTAATGATTTTTTTATTTTTCTATGATTATAGGTAAGTTTTACATTACTTCCCTGGCTGAAAACTCTCCTCCTGTACATTTCTACCTATAACAAAGTGATTCTTCTTCCAGGAGGGACCAATGGTGACTCAGTGACCCAGACAGAAGGCCCAGTGACTGTCTCAGAGGGGGCTCTTATGACCCTGAACTGCACTTACCAGACTGCTGGTCTTACTCCCTATCTTTACTGGTACGTCCAGCATCTCAACAAAGCTCCTCAACTCCTCCTGAAAGGCTCAGGCGAGAGACCCGAAGCCGAAGAGTGAAGGTTTTCAGGCCACTCTTGTTCAGAGTGACAGGTCCTTCCACCTGCAGAAACGGGCAGTGCAAGCATCAGACTCGGCTTGTGTACTACTGTGCTCTGAGTGACACAGTGACACAGGGCTGCGGGGGAGCTGAGCACAAAACCCAGAGTGCAGATGGGGCTCTGGCTGCGGGCAGCCCTGGAAGGGGGTGTTGTTTCTCTCTCCAGTGTGCTCTGCTAGAGGTATTGTCAAAGCTCTTCCAGGTCTGGCTCCTCAGAGCCAAGGACCTATGAATTCTTGGGTTGCCCCACAGAGAGGAATCTGGAGCGGGACAGTGCAAAAAGGAACCTATGCACTTTTCTCCAGAAATGCCTGTTTTCAGCCCATTGACATCCCCCCAGATAGAATCCCTTAAAATGACATTAACTCTTCAATGACAATTCAGATTATATATGCTGAAATATTTCACAGTGTGTTAAGGAAAATTCCAGGCCACATAGTTGATGGATGACTGTGTGACCTGGAAGCTAGTGTCTGGTTTTTAAAATTCAGTCCAAGATTGTGTATCCTGCTGAGTTTCACCTGCAGACTCTCCATCTTCAGTGACAGGAGATTTATTCTCTTTCCTTGACTTTTCCATCCTTTCTGGTTGCTCCAGAAATGCTGCTGCGTAAGTGAGTTCCAGGAGGAGAGTTTCTGAGAAGATATTCCTTCTGTAAGGGCCCTGCGGCTCAGAGCAGCCCCCTCTGTAAACATCGCAGGCGCTGTGTGTATTGTTTGTGTTCAAACCAGGCACAGGATAGTCTCTTTCTCAGTAACCTCATCTCATCAAAATGAATCCCAAACAATGTTCAAATTACCATACAATTGCAATCATTTCACATGTTAGCAAGATTATGCTCAAAATCATTCAAGCTAGGCTTCAGCAGTACATGAACCAAGAATTTCTGTTGTAGAAGCTGGGTTAGAAAAGGCAGAGGAACCAGAGCAGACCCAATATCTGCTGGATCACAGAAAAAGCAAGGGGATTTTAAAAATCTACTTCTGCTTCATTGACTACACTAAAACCTTTGACTGTGTGGATCACAATAAACTGTGGAAAATTTTTAAAGAGATGGGAATACCCAAGAAACCTGTATGCAGGACAAGAAGCAACAGTTAGTACTGGACATGGAACAATGCACTGGTTCATAATTGGGAAAGGAGTACGTAAAGGGTATATATTGTCACCCTGCTTATTTATCTTATACGTGGAGTACATCATGTGAAATGCAGGGCTGGATGACTCATAAGCTGGAATCAAGATTGCCAGGAGAAGTATCAACAACCACAATGGTATGCGGATGATTCCACTCTGATGGCAGAAAGTGTAAAGAAACTAAAGAACCTCTTGATGCAGGTGAAAGAGGAGAGTGAAAAAGCTGGATTAAAACTCAACATTAAAACATTAAGATTGCATCATCTGGTCTTGTCACTTTATGGCAAATAGATGGGAAAAATGAGGAAATAGTGACAGATTTAATTATCTTGGGCTTAAAAATCACTGCAAATGGTGACTGCAGCCATGAAATTAAAAGATGCTTGCTCCTCAGAAGAAAAGTTATGACCAAACTAGACAGCATATTAAAAAGCAGAGACATTACTTTACCCACAAAAGGTCCATATAGTCAGAGCTATGGTCCCCAGTAATCATGTATGGATGTGAAAGTTGAACCATAAAGAAGGCTGAGTGCCAAAGAATTGATGCTTTACAGCTGTGGTGTTGGAAAAGGCTCTTGAGAGTCCCTTGGACTGCAAGGAGATCAAACCAGTTAATCCTAAAGGATATCAACCCTGAATATTCATTGGAAGGACTTATGTTGAAGCTGAAGTTCCAATATTTTGGCCACCTGGTGTGAAGAACCGATTCACTGGAGAAGACTCTGATGCTGGGGAAGATTGAGGGCAAGAGGATAAGGAGGTGGCAGAGGATAAGATGGTTGGATGGCATCACTGACTCAATGGACGTGAGTTTTAGCAAACTCTGGTTGACAGTGAAGGACAGGGAAGGACACACAACACCTGCAATATTTACAGAGTGAGCTGCTCTGATCCACAGGGCCCTTCAGAAGGACTATCTTGTCAGGAAGGTGTCCTCTTGGAACTGACTTAAGCAGCAGCATTTCTGGAGCAACCCGAAGGGATAGAAAAGTCAGGAAAGAGAGAACAAAGCTCCTGGCGTGCTGCAGTTCCTGGGGTTGTAAAGAGTCAGACATGACCTAGGGACTGAACAGCAACAAAAACACGGAAAATCAATTCATCAATCAGTCATATTTCACACACATTGAAAAAGTGTTTATGTACTCTTACAATCAGTTATCTTGGCAGCAGAGTGAGCTCTTTCACCTGCTCAAGAAACTAGAGAAAGTGTCACCCCTCCCGAAGCAGGAGCATCTCCCCACTCTTCTGCTCAGGAGCAGGAAGGCGGAGCCGCTTGGGTCACTGCTCTGCGTCTGTGATACAATCATGCCCACTGCACAGAAAGTCCCTCTGCATCTCTGCAGGCTGAATTCCTGTCTGCACCTTCCGGGAGCAGCCTTTCTGGAAGCACAGTGGTGGGCGCAGCAGGCGGGAAGAGATGTATATTTTACTGCTGGGCAGTCTGTGAGATGTGGCCAGGATACTAATCATTGTCATTTCATAATTTGTAGGTGTGTGTGAGTTGCTAAGTGGTGTCTGACTCTTTGTGACCCCGTGGACTGTAGCCCAACAGGCTCCTCTGTCCATGGAATTTTCCAGGCAAGATACTGGAGTGGGATGCTATTCCCTTCTCCAGGGGATCTTTCTGACCCAGGGATTGAATCCTCATCTCCTCAATTGGTAGGCAGATTCTTTATCACTTAGCACCTGGGAAGCCCAGTTTGTTGGCACAACTACTTAAATGCAGAGTTTAATAGTTACAGTAGTTTTATGGTCTTGGCAGATGTACTCACCATCATCACTTAGGGAGAATCTGGACACCCACCTGAAGGTAAGCACTGCCTTCCTCCCTGACATCCTGGAGTCCTGCACACTGGGTGCTGGCCACCTGTGCACTGGGGGTTCAACATCTTAATAAACAGACCTAGAAATGGAGAGGGGGATGAAAGAACAGAAATAAATCTTAATGGTGGGGAAATACAAGTAATGTAGCAGGTTTTATTTCCCTAGTGGTAACTCGTCAGTTCTCTGGTTTTGGTCTGATCCCTGATTTCATGTATTGGAGTCCAGGCTAGTGGGAGTACAGACAGGGCATAGGATTTTTTTTTTTTTTTTGCTCACCTGCTCCTCAATCAACTGAAAGCAATTTGAGGTAGGAATTGTGTCTGATTTTGGTTTCCACATTGTAGACAACCCTGTAAATTTCCAGAATGAATGCTGAGCCTAGGGATTCCTGAAAATGCACAAGAGTTTAAGAGAATCTAGGTGATCGGCGGAGCCAGAGAGTCCTGCCAGCATGATAACTTCAACTCAAGATGCTAACTTTAGGTGGAGGGTTGGTTCAGTGAGTAGGACTCTGCACTCATTGGCAGGAGGCCCAGGTTCGATCCCTGGTCAGGGAACTAGATCCCACACGCTTAAAATAAGACCTGGCACAGACAAAAAAATAAACAGAAGGAACAGGCCAGCAAACAGATGTGCATTAAAAATGATCCTCGTTTTGGTAAGAAATAACAAAATTAATTTTAACAGGTGAGAAAATCTCTGTAGGTGAAAAGGGCACATTTGAAGAAGACTGTTCTTGAGTTCAACTGACTTAGTCACAGCCATTGTTACTGGATGGACAATGCTGCCCTGAGAGTCCGTGTAAGGCAACCTCACAGCTGTCTGCAGCTACAACATCCCCAAGCCTCAGAATGGCTTATGTCACCAAGGAACAATGTTTTGACATCTTACCATAATGTAGTTAGACTTTGCATAAGCTGAAGTTGAACGGTTTTATGAAGACCTACAATACTTTTTAGAGCTAACACCCAAAAAAGATGTCCTTTTCATTCTAGGGGACTGGAATGCAAAAGTAGGAAGTCAAGAAACACCTGGAGTAACAGGCAAATTTGGCCTTGGAATATGGAATGAAGCAGGGCAAAGGCTAAAGTTTTGCCAAGAGAACGCACTGATCATAGCAAACACCCTCTTCCAACAACACAAGAGAAGGCTCTACACATGGACATCACCAGATGCTCAACACCAAAATCAGATTGATTATATTCTATGCAGTCAAAGATGGAGAAGCTCTGTGCAGTCAACAATAACAAGACCAGGAGTTGACTGTGGCTCAGATCATGAACTCCTTATTGCCAAATTCAGACTTAAATTGAAGAAAGTAGGCAAAACCACTAGACCATTCAGGTATGACCTAAATCAAATCCCTTATGATTGTGCAGTGGAAGTGAGAAATAGATTTAAGGGACTAGATCTGATAGATAGAGTGCCTGATGAACTATGGAATGAGGTTCGTGACATTGTACAGGAGACAGGGATCAAGACCATTCCCATGGAAAAGAAATGCAAAAAAGCAAAATGGCTGTCTGGGGAGGCCTTACAAATAGCTGTGAAAAGAAGAGAGGTGAAAAGCAAAGGAGAAAAGGAAAGATATAAGCATCTGAATGCAGAGTTCCAAAGAATAGCAAGAAGAGATAAGAAAGCCTTCCTTCAGCGATCAATGCAAAGAAATAGAGGAAAACAACAGAATGGTAAAGACTAGAGATCTCCTCAAGAAAATTAGAGATACCAAGGGAACATTTCATGCAAATATGGGCTCGATAAAGGACAGAAATCGTATGGACCTAACAGAAGCAGAAGATATTAAGAAGAGGTGGAAAGAACACACGGAAGAACTGTCCAAAAAGATCTTCATGACACAGATAATCATGATGATGCGATCACTAATCTAGAGCCAGACATCTTGGAATGTGAAGTCAAGTGGGCCTTAGAAAGCATCACTATGAACAAAGCTAGTGGAGGTGATGGAATTCCAGTTGAGCTATTTCAAATCCTGAAAGATGATGCTATGAAAGTGCTGCACTCAATATACCAGCAAATGTGGGAAACTCAGCAGTGGCCACAGGACTGGAAAGGGTCAGTTTTCATTCCAATTCCAAAGAAAGGCAATGCCAAAGAATGCTCAAACTACCGCACAATTGCACTCATCTCACATGCAAGTAAAGGAATGCTCAAATTCTCCAAGCCAGACTTCAGCAATATGTGAACCATGAACTCCCTGATGTTCAAGCTGGTTTTAGAAAAGGCAGAGGAACCAGAGATCAAATTGCCAACTTCCGCTGGATCATAGAAAAAGCAAGAGAGTTCCAGAAAAACATCTATTTCTGCTTTATTGACTACGCCAAAGCTTTTGACTGTGTGGATCACAATAAACTGTGGAAAATTCTGAAAGAGATGGGAATACCAGACCACCTAACCTGCCTCTTGAGAAATCTGTATGCAGGTCAGGAAGGAACAGTTTGAACTGGACATGGAACGACAGACTGGTTTTCAAATAGGAAAAGGAGTACATCAAGGCTGTATAGTGTCACCCTGCTTATTTAACTTACATGCAGAGTACATCATGAGAAATGCTGGGCTGGAAGAAATACAAGTTGGAATCAAGATTGCTGGGAGAAATATCAGTAACCTCAGATATGCAGATGACACCATCCTTATGGCAGAAAGTGAAGAGGAGCTAAAAAGCCTCTTGATGAAAGTGAAAGAGGAGAGCGAAAAAGTTGGCTTAAAGCTCAACATTCAGAAAATGAAGATCATGGCATCCGGTCCCATCACTTCATGGGAAATAGACGGGGAAACAGTGGAAACAGTGTCAGACTTTATTTTTTTGCACTCCAAAATCACTGCAGATGGTGACTGCAGCCATGAAATTAAAAGACACTTACTCCTTGGAAGAAAAGTTATGACCAACCTAGATAGTATATTCAAAAGCAGAGACATTACTTTGCCGACTAAGGTCCACCTAGTCAAGGCTATGGTTTTTCCTGTGGTCATGTATGGATGTGAAAGCTGGACTGTGAAGAAGGCTGAGCGCCAAAGCGTTGATGCTTTTGAACTGTGAGTGTTGGAGAAGACTCTTGAGAGTCCCTTGGACTGCAAGGAGATCCAACCAGTCCATTCTGAAGGAAATCAGCCCTGGGTGTTCTTTGGAATGGAATGATGCTAAAGCTGAAACTCTAGTACTTTGGCCACCTCATGAGAAGAGTTGACTCATTCGGAAAAGACTCTGATGCTGGCAGGGATTGGGGTCAGGAGGAGAAGGGGACGACCGAGGATGAGATGGCTGGATGGCATCACGGAGTCGATGGACTTGAGTCTGAGGGAACTCCGGGAGTTGGTGATGGACAGGGAGGCCTGGCAGTGCTGCGATTCATGTGGTCACAAAGAGTCAGACACTGACTGAGCGACGGAACTGAACTGAACTGAACTGAAACCCAATCCTAGAGAAAAGAACAAGCTATTAAATGACCCAATTAAATTCTCTGCTGGGTTCGACTTCACTAGCACAAATAATTGCACATGAAACTAGACAAATAGACTGACAGACACTGAGCAAACAGTTGCTTTCCAGCTGAGATTCCCTGAATCCCTAATAAACAAACAAACAGAAGACAGATAAACACCACACACATGCCTCAGGAATGAAGAGTGCCTGGCTGATATATTAAGCATCTAAACTTGACATTCTAAAAAAAAAAAATACTTTGTTGAATTAAAACAACTATGTGACAAGAGGTAAAAAGACGATTTCAAGAACCAGGTGACCTAAGTAATGTCACCTGTCCCTCATGAGACTAAAGGGGTAACGGTTGTTTTCATCCAAGGATGGTCCAAACTCCCCCCTACCCCTTCCCACCAACCCCTGCCTTATCTCTCTCCCTCTCTGTGTCAACATTCCTCCTCTGGTACAGAGGCCCACAATTTTTAGGTATTTAAGGATCTCCCTTCTCCTATTATGTCTCAATTCCACAATGAGACAGCTGCACTATTTTTGGTTAATCCCTGGTGCACTGGTGCCTGGAAGCTGCCTCCATGAAGGAAGCTGGGCTATGTTAGTGCTCATCTCATGTTTTCCTTATCTCTGTGCTCCCTGATGTTCAAGGTCCAAATAGTTTTCCAACTGGAAGATCAACTCTACTGTTATCAGCAAAAAAGAAGTCATGTATTTTACTTTCATTGTGTTTTACAAATCTGTCATTCCATGATGAATCCAGGATAATAACCTTATCACTTAACTACACATTATTTGACACCTGCCTTAGATAAAATTTTACTCCATGGCATGTTGACAGAGTCAACACTGAATATAAGTACTTCAGAGAGATGATTTGAGGAGAGGAGGAAACACTTTCCATACAGAGGGAGCCTTCTCTGACCCATGGGAATCAGAGACACAAGGAAGGAACCTCTGAGTATTCGATCTAGAAACTTGTAACTGGGGTTTCTTGCGAAGCCTAGAGATACCTGTGACCATGCAAAAAATTATGGAAGTAATAATAGACTATTCCCCAAGCACGCTTATGTTTAGGACTCTCTTCTTAAGGTCCTGTCCCATTCTCCTGTATGTACTCCACAAACTGTTATCAGGAGAAATAGGTCAGACCAGACTGTGGTGCAATTTTCACGATCACCACCAGAGGGCGGGTCTTCCTTCAGATGCGGTTCCTCACTGTATTCAGGAGCTGGTTTCACTTGCCTGCTTTGTAGCCACAAGACAGAATATTGCTGCAGTACAGAAAGGGGCTCTCAGTTTCTGAGCGAGGAGCTTCTGTAACATTCAGATGGAGACTAGATTTCTTAGATGGTGTATTGCAGGGAACAAGGAATCGTTTTCTTTTGGGAACATGCATTCTGCCACTCACTCAGTTCTGCTGATCATCTTAATATTCAGTAAGTAACATTTTATCCTACACGTTAATGATTTTTAATATTCCTATGATTATAGGTAAGTTTTATTTTTCTTCTCTGGGATGAAATCTATCCTCCTGTTCATTTCTAACATAACGAAGTGATTCTCTTCCAGGAGGGACCAATGGTGACTCAGTGAACCAGACAGAAGGCCCAGTGACTGTCCCAGAGGGGAGCTCTCATGACCCTGAACTGCACTTTACCAGACTGCTGATTCCAGGCTTCCCTATCTTTTACTGGTATATCCAGCATCTCAACAAAGCTCCTCAACTCCTCCTGAAGGGCTCGGCGATGTCAGACCCGAAAGCCAAAGAGTGAAGGTTTTCAGGCCACTCTTGTTCAGAGTGACAGGTCCTTCCACCTGCAGAAACTGGGCAGTGCAAGCATCAGACTCGGCTGTGTACTACTGTGCTCTGAGGTGACGCAGCCAGTGAGCACAAACCCAGAGTGCAGATGGGCTCTGGCGTGGGCAGCTGCAGGGGTGGCTCTCCAGTGGCCTGCTAGAGGTATGCCAAACTCTCCAGGTCTGCTCCTCAGAGCAAGGACCTATGATTCTTGGGTTGCCTACAGGAGGAATCTGGAGCGGACAGGCAAAAAGGAACCTAAGCACTTTTCCAGAAATGCTGTTTCAGTGGTAGATAGCTCCTTATACATGTAACTCTTCAATGGCTGATTATTATGCTATATATGCCTGGTAGGCCATTGTTGATGTGACTGTGTACTGAAGTAGTCCTGGTTCAAAATCAGCAAGATTGTCTGCTCTTTCTCTTAGGTGTTTTATGCTAGCTGTATTGTTGTTTATGTGCTAAGTCATGTCTGACTCTTTTGCGACCCTGTGACTGTAGTGGGCTCTTCTTTCCATGGGATTTCCCAGGCAAGAAGACAGGAGTGGGTTGCCATTTCTTTCTCCTGGAAATTATCCCGACCCAGGAATGGTACCCATGTCTCCTGTTTATCAGGCAGATTCTTTACTGCTGATCCACCTGAGAGACCCTGTTTTATGCCAGAGGCATCATCAAAGTACTTCCAGCTCTGAAGCTCAGTGCCAAGAACCCTGCAATTCTTGGATTGGTCTATAGAGAGGAATCTGGGAGGAACAGTGAAAAGATGAATCTAAACGGCCTTCTCCAGAAATGCCTGTTTTTAGCCCAGTCACATTTCTCCAGATGGCATAGAATTCTTGGAAGTGACATTAACTCTGTTCAGTGACAGATCAGTTGATTTATGCTCTGAAATATGTCACAACCTGTTGATGGAAACTCCAGGCACCTCGTTCATGGATGAATGTATGGCCTTGAAGCTACAGTCTGAGTGTTATAATTCAGACCAGAATTGTGTGTCTTGCTGAGTTTCACCTGCAGACACTCCGTCTTTAGTGACTGGGGCCATTTACACTGTCTTCCCTTGACTTTTCCAACTCTTATGGTTGCTCAAGAAATGCTGCTTCTTGTGAGTCCCATGAAGATGGTTTCCTGAGAAGATATTCCTTCTGTCAAGGGCCCCATGGGCCAGAGCAGTCTAGTCAGTGAACATTTTGTGCATGAGGTGTCTTGCTTATATGTTGGTGACACAGCTCCACCCACATCTTGTCATCATGGCAGCTCTTTACAGAATGCTGGGTCATGATCCCGATTCTGGTCTTGAGGATCTGTGCTGTGAGAAATTCTGGACATAAGCATGACCACGGAAGCCTGACATATTATCTTTATTGCGTGTATTGAGGCCTCTGATCCTTTTGAAATGTGTCAAATTCAGTGACCAAACAGACACTCAGTCTGTTAGTGAAAAGAGGGCACATGGACTTTTGTTGACTGGGATTCTAAATTCTTGACATATTCAGAATGTTCCCACAGCAGAGGAGCAGAAAACAGAGAAATGTGTGGCTCTCACTGTAACTTGCAATGAATGAAACTCACCAGAGAAATTCCTCCTGGCATTCTGGAGGTCTCTGAACCTCACCCGTCCTTTATCCTCTTGTATGATTCTGTGGGACGACGAGGTACAGATAAAGGTTTTGCAGAGCCTGAGTCTTCTCTGATTTCAGAGGTTCTTCTTAAGAAAAAGAAAATGAAATTACAGAATCTAGTTTCTTGGGCCCAGGACACTAAGGGATCCTGAAATACAAGCTGAATTTTCTTCATGGTAAAACCCTCTTCATAAATTTAACCCTCCTCTTTAAGATCAAAGCATTATAACCATCTTACTTTGCCCTGATATTGGCAGATTAGAACCCCCCATGACTCTTTCTGTCCCAGCACTTGATCTGTAATTAATATGAGTATTTTCAGCTCTATCACTTTTTAAATAACAGTTTTATAAAGATGATTCACATATCATCACCTTCACGCTTTTAACTGTACAATCGAGTGGTTTGCATGTTCACAGAGTCATGCAGTCATCAGTACTATCTGATTCCAGAACACCACCCCAGGAAGAAACTTGGTACCCATTAGCAGTCACTCCCATTACCCGTTTCCCCCAGACACGGGCATCCACTCCTCTGTTCTCTGTCTCTGTGGATGTGACGGTTCTGGGCGTTTCCTAGAGATAGGATCAGCTCGCATATGACTGTTTGTACCTGTCTTCTTTCGCCTAGTGGAGTCTCTCCATGGCGTGTCTCCATATCAGCTCTCCACTACGCCTTATGGTCACTTAATAGGCTGCTCTGCGATACCACCTATTGTCCTGATCCATTCTTCACTTGAAGAGTGATTGTTTTGGAAACATTTTGGTCATTTCCACTTTTTAGCTCTTATAAATAATGCTGGTATGAGCACTCATGTGCAGGAGCTCTGTTGCTCTAAGAGAATGTACGTTCAGTTAGAGGTTCAACTTTTTGTGTTTTCATATTTGTTTCATTTCATTTTGCTTTATTTGGTACCAACATTTCCTTAGGATGTACAATGAGTAAGTACAAGAGAAAATGCTCTTTAAAATTATGATTTAGTGCTTACATGAGATATAATCATTCCAAGCTATACTTGCATTCTTTCTGGAAAGCTTTTTGAGCACCTACTCATATGTGTCAGTCATATGAATAAGTGTTGAGAATATAGTAGACATGACCGAGTCTCCTGCTTCAGGATTGTATTGCTTTAAGACACCACACATGTCTTAAAATAATGTTTCTTTCACAAATCATTTTATTCACGCACTGAGCTCTGTTTGTCTCCACTATGTGACATTGGCAGGTTTATGGGCAATGGGCTAAGCATTTTAAATCCCTCTCCACCTCTTCAGGTGGATACTAGGAAACTTCCAATTTAAAAATCTTAAAATTGAGGTGTAGAGATGTTTAGTAACTTAATCAAGGTTAGATAACCAGTCAGGACAGAGCTTGGGTAGGATGGCAATCATTCTGATGCATGACTTTTATTCTTAAAAGCTAATCGATAGAACCACCATGAAATCTGTTTCTTTTTTGTTAAATACCACTGCCATCTTAGAATTTTATAATTTTTGAAATGTTCATTTGATGAAAAATAAGTTAATGCAGTAGTGAAAACTGTACTTTACTCAATGGGCAATCACAGGAGTCTGTATATACTCCTGAACACTGAAGCCAAAAAATTGGAGTCATCATCATTTATGTCTTTGTACATAAAGTTGCACAGATTCTCTGTGACTGAATAACCTGCTTATTCCAGGGTTTATAGCTGAGCCCCAGTAGCCATATTAAAGAGGATATATACTAAAGGTGTTTGCCATGGCAATGAGGACTATATTTTCAAATTAAAAGAACCCCTTCATGTGGCAAATATGTCTCCTCATGGGGACTGTAAGACACAGGCAATTTTCTGTTCTGCTACAGTGTATATCTTATTAAAGCAAATTCTTTTTAGACAATTAGTAAATATGGGCCTGGGCTTCCCCGGGGGCTCAGTGTTACAGAATCCACCTGCCAAATGCAGAAGATCTTCTCCAGTATTAGTTCAACTCCTGGGTTGAGCAGATCCCCTGGAGAAGGATACAGCAAACCCGCCCCAGTATTCTGGTCTTGGAAATCCCATGGACAGAGGAGCTGGTGGGTTACAGTTCATGGGGTTGCAAAGAGTCGGGCACAACTTAATGACTAAACAGCAACAAATACGGGCATGATGAGGAAGTTTCATTGATTTTTCTAAGCATGTTAATAATTTGTGCCAAAACAGAAACTTTCAAAGGCAATTTTCATCTCAGATACAAAAGCCTTAAAATCTAGTGTTTGCTTTAGCTGGCTTCAAGAATTTCTAGAGTTTTCAAGTGAAAGCTACCTGATAAAGCTGAGAGGGAGGGATAAAAAGAGTGCTGGTCCATCTTCCTCTCTAGGCATTAAGCAAATTGATTTATCATGAATTTTCCAGGTCAGAATACTGGAATGGGTAGTCATTTCCTTCTCCAGGGGACCTTCTCGAACCCAGGGATCAAACCCAGGTCTTCCACATTGCAGGTGGATTTTTTTTACCAGCTGAGCCACCAGGCAAAGCCCTTATGAAGAACAATAACATTTAAAGTTTTGATGACCTTGGTCTTACATGTTCTCATGGACCCTGTGTGAGAGCAGCAAGACACAACTCCCAATATTTAAGATGTCAAAGAGTTTTAAAACTGTGATGCAGTGAACAAACGTCAATGGAGATTGAACTGTGCTGGCATTTCTAACAGGATTTCTATTGCCTTTGATAATGCTTTGGCTCCGGATTTGTGTATTTTTAGGGTTTTATTAATTTGCACCACAATTAATGGGTGTGGTTTGGAAGAGTTGCGGGGTGATTCACAAATACATGTATTGAGTTTTAACAGGAGTTCTTATATTTAGGCACTTGACTAAAATTTTCTGAATTTACTTTTGTTTACACACATACACACATGTAAATTGTGATCACATACACATGTATTTTTCCCCCTTGCTGCTATTTAACATGGCACACGACTTGACAGATTTTGTGACGCAGAGGCCAATATATAAAATTGTTCATAGACAACAGAATATTTCGCAGGTAAGTTTTACCAGATTCCATAGGAGGCAGAAACAAAGGATTGAAGCGAAAAATCCTGCCTTTCTGTTAGAGTGGAAACCCCATTGTTCCTTTTGATTCTCTGATGCCGAAGGAAAATGAACTGAACATGATTCCGTTTTACCACTGTTTATTTCTAGTCTGAGAGTGTTCTAATTGGACAAAACTGATGTGCAGAAGTTTAGCATTTCCCTCCTAGAAAGGAAGTGTGTGACACGACACAGACACACAGCCTTCCAGCTGCTGACTCCAGTTTCCTGCAGTGGGCAGAAGCATCTCACAAGCCCCTGAAGCTCTGCCTGGACCTCTTGAGCACAGGGTGCAGAATTCAGCTCTGGATCTGAAATGGAGCAGAGGACGCGTCACTGCAGGGAGGAGCTGCCCCTGTGCTGGTTGCCAGTGCGCCGAGGTGGGCAGAGCCTCTGTCTGTCTTGGTGAGGGTGGCCACACACAGGACTCATGCCCTCTCTCAGTGCCAAGGTTGTGGAGGGGGGCAGCAGCATTGTTACCTGATGCATCTTGAAAGGCAGGGATAAGGGGCAATGAAATTGGGGCATTAGGTCCTAAGCACTTCATCCCCTATACCATCATGGGTGTAAGTAAAGGCTCTTTCCTGCAGGATCCAGCATGACCCAGAAGGTAACTCAAGTCCAGTCTGCAATTTCTGTGGTGGAGAAGGAGGCTGAAACCTTGGACTGTGTATATGAAGCTAGCAGTTATGGCAATTATTTAAAAATAGACATCACATTGAAAACTGGATTTCTAGCTACTCTATAAAATATCTAAGAGCACAACATCTCTGGCTGCTGCTGCTGCTGCTAAGTCGCTTCAATCGTGTCTGACTCTGTCTGACCCAGAGACGGCAGCCCACCAGGCTCCCCAGAATCCCTCCAGGCAAGAACACTGGAGTGGGTTGCCATTTCCCTCTCCAATGCATGAAAGTGAAAAGTGAAAGTGAAGTCGCTCAGTCGTGTCCAACTCCTAGCCACCCCATGGACTGCAGCCTAGGCTCCTCCATGGATTTGCCAGGCAAGAGTACTAGAGTGGGGTATTGCCTTTGGTAGAGGTCAAAAGTCATGTTTGACTGCATAATGCCTTTAATATAGACTCATTTTATGTTTCAAATCTATGCAGATTTACCATTTACAACTTGAAAAGCCCAAAAATAAAATTTTAATTTATTAGTCATAATATAGAAGCTGATCCACAAAGCAAACAAATCTGAATTAACATCTCATGGAAATATATCTGTTTTTTTCCCTGTGATTTTTATCATCACAGCATGGATCCCAGTGTGAGAAATTTCAGTATAGTTTATTCATTAATTCTTAGTTTTCTGGTCACATTGGGGAAACATTAGTTGGCAAGACAGATGTGATGTCTGCTTTAATGGAGCTCATGTTCCAGGGGGCTGTATAGTATCCAGTACTGGAGAGTAGGCAGAAAGGACATTAAAGCGCAGACTGTGTGACTTTAAGCAAGTCGTTCGCTCTGACTTTCTGCTTCCTCGTCTGTCAAGTGTGAAGGTTAGTCATGAGGCTGCTGTTGAGTTAGTGTGAGTCGCGCAGTCGTGTGCAACTCTTTTGCGACCTATGGACTGTAGGCTGCCAGGCTCCTCTGTCCATGGCCTTCCCAGGCAGGACGACTCGAGTGGGTTGCCATTTTTTCCTTCAGAGGATCATCCCAACCCGGACTGAACCTAGGTCTCCTGTATTGCAGACAGATATTTTTCCGTCTGAGCCACCAGGGAAGTCCTTTCCAAAATTTTACTCACCTCACAGGACCACTTAGTTCACTATCCTTTTTGAGTTCCTAACACCTCCCTTACTAAGAAAGGACTATTAGATGTAGTAGTTATCAAGGCGCTGCTCACATTGCTTCACAGTGGAATAAGAAGCCACGGGCGCAGGAAGAGAGTAGAGTGACAAGGGAAGCCACCTGCTTTTTAACACATCAGGAGCTGTTCTGCCTCGCTGGAGGGAGAGGGCGGAGGAAAAGGGACAGCATGCAGGCAGGAGGGGAGGACAGGCCCAGACTTTGTTCTTTCGTCCTGAACACTTTGGTATACATTTGATATCATCCTTAATAAAAGGATGAATTGAAATTAGCTGGATTCAAACCCTGTCATCTGCATCACAGCATCATTTTGAGGCACTCCTTAGCCTCTCTGTGCATCAGTTTCTTAATATGTAAAATGGCAATAATAGAACCTACTTTATGGACTTAAGAATCAAAATCATCTATATATCTCTATCTGTTTAAAATCATTATAAAATTAAATTATATATAAACACACCTGCCTGTGTGTTTTATAGAAATAAAATTTAAGCACAGGTAAATATTATGCATCTTGATACAGCAGGGATCACTCACTGATGACCATTATTAATATAAAAGGCAGAGTTTTTTCCAGTAGCCTACATCAGATTTTCATTCATGTCATTTTTTTCTTTTTATAAGACAAAGTTTCCCCTTATTTTTCAAGAAAGGAACCAAAGCTCAGTGAAAAGCCAGGGCCGTGCTGGCGCTGCTAGGAATGTCACCTACAGGGTTTGGTAGCCTGTGGTCAATGTTTCCATCTCAGCAGCCCCTCCAGACAAGCCCCCGGTCCTGACAGAGAAGAGCAGGTGACTTATGCTC
>NW_017212212.1:0-16851 GCF_001704415.2 Capra hircus
TGCTCCTCTGGTCCACTGTGCTATTACCTCTAGTCACTGTGCCATTACTCTAGTTCACTGGCGTATTGCTCCTCTGGTCACTGCCACTATTATTCTAGTCTGAGCTATTACTAGTCACTGGGGTGCTATTACTCTAGTCACTGGCTATTGCTCCTCTGTTGCTGCGCTATTACTCTAGTCACTGAACTATTACTCCTCTGGTTGCTGCGCTACTCTAGTCACTGAACTATTACTCTGGTCACTGTGCTATTACTCTAGTCACTGGGCTACTCTCTAGTCACTGCCATTACTCTAGTCGCTGGCTATTGCTCTCTGGTCACTGCACTTTACTCTAGTCACTGTGCTATTACTCTGGTCACTGTGCTATTACCCTAGTCACTGGGCTACTACTCTAGTCACTGGGCTATAACTCTAGTCACTGTGCTCCTCTAGTCACTGGGCTATTGCTCCTCTGGTTGCTGCGCTATTACTCTAGTCACTGTGCTACTCCTCTATTACTGTGCTATTACTCTGGTCACTGTGCTACTACTCTAGTCACTGGGCTATTACTCTAGTCACTGTGCTCCTCTAGTCACTGGCTATTGCTCCTCTGGTCACTGCGCTATTACTCTAGTCACTGGGCTATTGCTCCTCTGGTCACTGCACTATTACTCTAGTCACTGGGCTACTCTGGTGCTGCACTATTACTCTGGTCACTGTGCTTACTCTAGTCACTGGCTATTACTCTAGTCACTGGGCTATTGCTCCATCTGTGCTGTTTGTGTGCTATTACTCTAGTCACTGGCTATTACTCTAGTCACTGGGCTATTGCTCCCTCTGGTCACTGGGCTATTACTCCTCTAGTCACTGAGGTCACTCTGTGGGCTATTGCTCCTCTGGTCATTACTCTTGGTCACTGTGCTACTACTCTAGTCACTGGCTATTACTCTAGTCACTGGGCTATTACTCTAGTCACTGGGCTACTCCTCTAGTCACTGGGCTATTGCTCCTCTGGTCACTGTGCTATTACTCCTCTAGTCACTGAGCTATTACTCTAGTCACTGTGGGCTATTGCTCCTCTAGTCACTGGGCTATTGCTGGTCAATTACTCCTCTACTCACTGGGCTATTACTCTAGTCACTGGGCTACTCTAGTCACTGGGCTATTGCTCCTCTGGTCACTGCTATTACTCTGGTCACTGGCTAGTCACTGCTATTACTCTAGTCAATTACTCTAGTCACTCTATTGCTCCTCTGTGCTATTACTCTAGTCACTCTAGCTATTACTCTAGTCAGCTATTACTCTAGTCACTGCTATTACCTCTCACTGTGCTATTACTCTAGTCACTGGCTACTCCTCTAGTCACTGTGCCATTACTCTAGTCGCTGGGCTATTGCTCCTCTGGTCACTGCACTATTACTCTGTCACTGTGCTATTACTCTGGTCACTGTGCTATTACTCTAGTCACTGGCTACTACTCTAGTCACTGGGCTACTCTCACTCTAGTCACTGGGCTATTGCCTCTGGTCACTGCGCTGTTACTCTAGTCACTGAGCTACTCCTCTAGTCACTGTGCTATTACTCTGGTCACTGTGCTACTACTCTAGTCACTGGGCTATTACTCTAGTCACTGTGCTCTCTAGTCACTGGGCTATTGCTCCTCTGGTCACTGCGCTATTACTCTAGTCACTGGGCTATTGCTCCTCTGGTCACTGCACTATTACTAGTCACTGGGCTATTGCTCCTCTGGTTGCTGCACTATTACTCTGGTCACTGTGTCTCAGCTATTACTCTAGTCACTGGGCTATTGCTCCTCTGGTTGCTGTGCTATTACTCTAGTCACTGGGCTATTACTCTAGTCACTATTACTCCTCTGGTCACTGGCTATTACTCTAGTCACTGGTCACTGGGCTATTGCTCTAGTCACTGGGCTATTGCTTCCTCTGGTCACTGGCTACTACTCTGGTCACTGTGCTACTACTCTAGTCACTGGGCTACTCTAGTCACTGGGCTATTACTCTAGTCACTGGGCTATTACTCCTCTAGTCACTGGGCTATTGCTCCTCTGGTCACTGTGCTATTACTCTAGTCACTGGCTATTACTCTAGTCACTGGGCTATTGCTCCTCTAGTCACTGGGCTATTGCTCCTCTGGTCACTGTGCTATTACTCCTCTAGTCACTGGGGGGCTACTCTAGTCACTGGGCTATTGCTCCTCTGGTCACTGTGCTATTACTCTGGTCACTGGCTATTACTCTAGTCACTGGGCTATTACTCTAGTCACTGTGCTATTACTCTAGTCACTCTACTCCTCTGGTCACTGCGCTATTACTCTAGTCACTGAACTATTTCACTCTGGTGCTGGCTATTACTCTAGTCACTCTATTAGTCACTGGGCTACTCCTCTAGTCACTGTGCCATTACTCTAGTCGCTGGCTATTGCTCCTCTGGTCACTGCACTATTATTCTAGTCACTGAGCTATTACTCTAGTCACTGGGCTTCCCCTCTAGTCACTGAGCTATTACTCTAGTCACTGTGCTATTACTCTAGTCGCTGGGCTATTGCTCCTCTGGTCACAGCACTATTACTCTAGTCTCTGGCTATTACTCTAGTCACTGAGCTATTAGTCACTGGCTATTGCTCCTCTGGTCACTGAGCTCACTGGGCTACTCTAGTCACTGGGCTATTGCTCCTCTGGTCTGCTACTGGTCTACTGTGCTACTACTCTAGTCACTGGGCTATTGCTCACTCTGGTCACTGTGCTACTACTCTAGTCACTCTATTACTCTAGTCACTGTGCTACTCCTCTAGTCACTGGGCTATTGCTCCTCTGGTCACTGTGCTATTACTCCTCTAGTCACTGAGCTATTACTCTAGTCACTGGGCTATTGCTCCTCTAGTCACTGGGCTATTGCTCCTCTGGTCACTGTGCTATTCACTCCTCTAGTCACTGGGCTATAGTCACTCTATTGCTCCTCTGGTCACTGTGCTAGTCACTGGCTATTGCTCCTCTAGTCACTGGGCTATTGCTCCTCTGGTCACTGTGCTATTACTCTGGTCACTGTGCTACTACTCTAGTCACTGGCTATTACTCTAGTCACTCTATACTCTAGTCACTGGCTATTGCTCCTCTGGTTGCTGCGCTATTACTCTAGTCACTCTATTACTCCTCTGGTTGCTGCGCTATTACTCTAGTCACTGAACTATTACTCTGGTCACTGTGCTCCTCTAGTCACTGGGATTACTCTAGTCGCTGGGCTATTGCTCCTCTGGTCACTGCACTATTATTCTAGTCACTGAGCTATTACTCTAGTCACTTCCTATTACTCTAGTCACTGTGCTATTACTCTACTGGGCTATTGCTCCTCTGGTCTATTACTCTGGCTATTACTCTAGTCACTGAGCTATTACTCTGGTCACTGTGCTACTACTCTAGTCACTGGGCTATTGCTCCTCTGGTCGTTGTGCTATTACTCCTCTAGTCACTGAGCCATTACTCTAGCCACTGGGCTATTGCTCCTCTGGTCACTGAGCTATTACTCCTCTAGTCACTGAGCTACTACTCTCAACAGCAAAAGGCTGACACAGAGCCCAGCAGCAGGGACTGCATCCACACACTACTTCCACACCGTGAATAATTACACTATTGCTTTTTTTTAAAAAAAAAAAAAAAAAAAAAGGAAAGCAGAGATCTCTATAGCTGATTTGGAGTGTCTGTAGAAAACAAGAAGTAGGAAAAAAAGTAAAGGAGCATAAGACGACAGAAGAGGGACCAAGATGGAAGGAGGTCCCGGAACACAGCACATTACTTACTTTCAGTGTTCAATGCATGTATGTATTTCATGTGTTCAAAAACAACATTAAATGAAAAGATAATAACTTGTAAGATCTGAAAATTAATTAAAGTGTACCTAATGAAGTGGTGTAATAACCACACACTGAAAAATACTCAAGTGAACATAAAGTGTGACTATATCATCAGAGAATACTCTATAAGTAAATTATAAATAAAATTCAAAATGTTAACTTCATCCAGTTATGATTATTCTTAGTTATTTTTGAAGATAATTTCTGTGTATTATAGGATAAAACAATTATGTAATGATGGAATGTTATTTAAATCAATACTCAACCAGAAAAAATAAAGATCTACAATGTAAGGGGAAAAAATAATAAAAAAAAGTTAAATAATAAAGAACTCATAATGTTAAGATTGAAAGAGAAAGATCAGAGTATTTTTCTTTTCCTTAAACAAACTGTTCCTTAGTTGTGTGAACTGAAAGTAGCATTGCAACCTAGCTGCACCAAGTTCACCTAGGACCCAGACTGTGGTCTCTAAACACCGTTTCACGGACCCTCTGGGGAAACGGTGTGACTCAGGTGCAGGTGAGCCTGAGACAATCTGTGGAGCCAGAGAGCATCTGAAAGACAATCAGAGACCAGTGGAGAGCTGCCCAAACACTGAGGAACTAACTAGCTACCAGGGACCCACTGGCCACAGACGGGATAGCAGGAACATCAGAAAGAAAAGTTATGGCAATGGACTGACACTTACTTATGTTTTGTCTTAAAAGCTCTAAAAATGAAAAAAATTACAGAGACAATTGTAGCATTGGAGTAAGTTTTAAAATTTGGGGTGTGAAAAATCCTCCAATTTTATCTCTCTTTTTCAAAATTATTTTGGCTGTTAAGGGGTATTTTGCACTTCCATAAAATATTAGAAACTCCTAGACAATTCGTAAACACAAAAAAATAAGACTTGTTGGAATTCTGATATGGACTGCATGAAAGCTACCAATGCAGATAGAAATAACCAAGTTAACAACATTGTATCTTGCAATTCATGCACATGGAATATCACTCCACTTATTTAGATCTTTCATTTTTTAACTTCCTTAACCAATAGATTGGAGAAGGCAATGGCAGCCCACTCCAGTACTCTTGCCTGGAAAATCCCATGGACTGGAGGAGCCTGGTAGCGCTAGCAGTCCAGTGGGGTGCGACTAAGAGTCGGACACGAACTGAGTGACTTCACTTACTTTCACTTTCATGCACTTGGAGAAGGAAATGGCAACCCACTCCAGTGTTCTTGCCTGGAGAATCCCAGGGACAGGGGAGCCTGGTGGGCTGCCATCTATGGGGTCACAGAGAGTTGGACACGACTGAAGTGATTTAGCAGCAGCAGCAGCAGTAACCAATAGATTGTAATTTTCGGTGTACTAGTCTTGAACTTCTTTTGTTAGATTTATTCCCATCTGTTTTATTCTTTTCTGTGCTATTATCAATGGAATTACATTTTTAATTATAGTGTCAAACGTTCTCTGTTCATATATAGAAATACCATTGGTTTGTGAATACTGATCCTGTATGTAATAAATTTTCTATAACTGTCTATTTGTTCTAATAGTTTCTTGTGATCTTCAGGATTTTCTACCTTGGGCCATCTGTGAGAAAATACAGTTCTACTTCTTTCTTTCCACGTTGACTGTCTTTTATTTCTTTTGCTTGTCTGATTGCAATGGCTGGAACCTCCAGTACTACATCAAGTAGAAAAGAACAGACATCCTTAACTTGTTCCCAAACTCAGGAAGAAAACATTCAGCCTTTCACTATATTTTGTTGGCTGTTGGTTTTTCTTAGATGACCTTTTGCCACTTTTATCATAAACGAATACATGAGTGTTGGATTTTGTAAAAATTTTACCTGCATCTACTGATATAAGGCACTCACTATTTTCTGCACAGCGATAATAATCTCCCACAGAAATAAAACATTTATGATTCCTGGGATCACAAGTTAGAAGTGACTTACTTTCTGGCAATCTTCCTGAAAGTAGACTGAAATAAGTCTTCCAGAACATGCTGCTGTTCCCGACACAGAATTTCTGTCATCAACTCCATCAACATAGGACTCTGAGATAACTCCAATGCATCCAGAAACTAGGAAAGAAACACACACCAATGGTAATGATGATGATAACTGTGTTGGACTGATTTTTGACAGTTCAAATAAAAAAGAGAAAATTATAACAGTTTCACAAAGATTAACAAGTGCCAATATAGGTCATTTTTGTGGCTACAGTGAATGCCTGGCATATAATGTTCACAAAATACTTGAGTTTTGATTCCCTCAGAGTTTCACAGATAGTTTCCCTCTGACCATGTTTAGGGTCCTCACTTCCCCCCCATGATGCCGCTCCTGGGCTCCAGCCCCTGGGTGTGAGTGTCCCCTCACACCAGCCTCACCACATAGCACACACTCCAGGCTGAGGGTCCAGCGTTCTCACCTCACGTCCCACCGTCCACCTCCATGTCCCTCTGCTCTCTCTACGCTTCAGGAGACAGCTGCAATCTCATCTGCCATTTGGTGAAGGTTTTTTAATTCTGCCCTCATGTAATTAATTTCCAAGGGCTCTCACTTGTTCTTTCTCAACATGACACCATCTCTAGTCTCTGAAGTTACTCAGAAGAGTCTCTTTGATGTTATCTTGACTTGTTGACTCTGTTCCCTCTCGGTTCCTGTTGTTTTACATCTTTTTTAGACCAGAAGCTTTCTTCAAACATTCCATGATTATGTGCCCTTGCACTTACAGTAAGAGAAAGGTACTATAGATCTACTCAGAACCTTTGTGGACTCAATAACAAGTCGCTGGCAGATTGCGGAGCAGGAAACACAGATGGTACTGGCGCAATGGTGCTGCTACCCACTGATGACTTCCAAATTGCAGAAGGAACACACAGTCCAACAGAGAAGTGAGGCGGCAATCACTGCGACCAGCCAGCAGATGTGAGGTCGCTCACAAGGCCTACTGGGGTGGGGCTGTTGCCAGAAAGGTGAGCCTGAATATCATGGCCATGCCTGCAGCCTGAATTCTAGTTTAGAGAAAATGCAGAGGGGGAGGGAAACAAAAAAGCACCTCAAGGAACCAATCAGACAAACGGGGTCAGCCTCTAAGAACAGGCTCTGCTTTCTTCCCAATCTCAACATCACAGAGAAACAAAAGGGATGAAGGGGAAGCAGTTACAGACGTAAAGACACCAGAGACATGACAATTCAAAGCAACTGTTAACTAGATCCTGATTTGGAACATCCAGCCAAACACGAGGACATCAGAAGTGAGGCCACAGACAGCAGAGCAGAGGGTCTGAGAGCAGTGTGGGCCTCCCTGCGCCTGGCGTCAGCGCAGCACCTCCCACTCAGGACGCACTGCTGGCGCACCTGGGGGCGAAGCTCCAGGATGTGTGCAGCTAGCTCGCAAAGGCTTCAGCCAGACACACACACACCCACCCCTCATGCACACACACAAAGCAAGTGTGACAGAAAGTTAACAGCTGAATACGGGAGATGGTTATATGGATGCTTCTCAACCACTACTCAAACTTCAGAAGCTATACCAAATATGTAATATTCTGTTTCGAAGCTTTTTCAGGTATTATCCTTTAAAAGTTACACATCATGCATAAAATATTGCACAATATTTATATACATAAAATACCTTACAATTTTTATAGTGGAAAAGAAAGAGAAGTCGTTCAGTCATGTCCGACTCTTTGTGACCTCACAGACTGTAGCCTACCAGGCTCCTCCGTCCATGGGATTTTCAAGGCAAGAGTACTGGAGTGGGTTGCCATTTCCTTCTCCAGGGGATCTTCCCAACCCAGGGATCGAACCCAGGGCTCCCGCATTATAGGCAGACGCTTTTACCATATGAGCCACCAGGGAAGTCTGAGGAACAATTAGTTACAAAGGATTCAGATAACACTTCTGCCTCCACAGACACCCAGCTTTCAAAATGAATTCAACAGAATCCTTAAAATGAGAACATTCTCTCAATATTTCACTTACTTCTCTCCAAGAAATGTTAATAGGAAACAAGCAGTGTTTTACCTTTGGTTGCTACTACTGAGAACTAACCTTTTTCATACAATCCACATAGTTATTGTAGCGCAGAGTCCCCGGGGGAAACTCTGCAGACCTCATGGGGAAATGAGAGACGATGAGCTTCTCAAGAATGTGTCTGAGCTCCTGCAGACGGTCGCCCGTGAGGCTGGAGAAGAAGGGGAGCAGTGCCACGGCCTGGCCCTGCAGAGCAAGCACAAGCGTGAGACTAGCCGCAGGCCCCATGGACAAGAGCAATGACTGCTTTCTACAGATGGAGCCAGGAGGTTCAATGACCACTGCAGGACACCAAGCCCATGGTGGGATGTGCCCTGCATCCAGGCTTCCACTCTCGTCTTGGTGGCCAAGTCAGGGCCACCCGAGAGCATGGGACAGGGCAGCATGTGTCTGTGTGATTTCTCCTCCTACGAGCAGAACCATTACTAGGAACCTGCTGCCCAAGTCACTGAGGAAAGACCATTGTGGAGAGCCTACAGGGTGAATGCAGAGCTGACTCTCCTCCACCAGGGCCCTGAAGATTCCAGGCAGGGCCTTCCTCCCTGGGCGGGACATCAGTTCCCTCATGCTGAGAAATGTGAGACCTGACTAAGCACATGAAGCAGAAAATCCCAGAGAAACATCCTTGTGATCCAGAAGCAAGACACTTTCATGAGGTTACACTTTACTGGAGTAAAATCTGTTACAGGACTCTAAAATTACAGTCTATGAAGTTCTGGACCCAAGTTACTGAGATGTTTTAGATTCTTAATTAGTAGAAAGATGACTGATGGCTACAAAAACCAGTGCTCCCTCTGCTTTTGAGAATGCCTGAAATTTTCCATAAAATAAAATTTAAAGAAAAAACAAAAAATATCACAAATACACCAAAAATATAAAACAGGAAACAAATGGAGACCATAATCTGAAAAAAATCTTTTTAATCTCTTACCTTTAAATGTAGATCCAATTTTGGATCACCAAGTAGACTCACAAATGTTGTAAAAACTTCCGGGAAGGCACTGTGACTTGTATTAAAAGACACCGATGAATCAATCTAACAGAGGGAAAATAAACTCAGATCTCTACATTGTGCCTCCAATTTCCTATACTACATTTTCTACTTTTCAAATTTCAGAAATGATCTATAAATTTGTTCTTGGGCTTCAAAAGGATGTCAACAATTTCTGTTCGGAAATATTTTAAAACTATCCTTCAGACAATGCACATAAGAGCACACTGAGAAGATAAAGTATAAGAAGAAACAATGAGAATAAAGGACAATACAGTAAAAAAACAGAAAAACATAGGATGTAAGTGAATCGGAAATCAGTCAAACTAATGAGCTTTTCAAGAAACTTCCATTAAACTTTCAAAGACACAAGCAATGGACACAATTACATTTTCAAGCTCTCTGAAAATACCTGCAGAATTTTTGCCAGTAAGGTGAGCACTGCAGTTTTGCTGTCAGGGGTGGCGTTCCCGGCCCACCACGGGCTGCAGCACCCCCAGCTCTGCAGGATGGTGCTGACCAGTTTCAGGCCTTGGTGCCTCTGGCTGGCTCGGTCCCGGAAGCTCTGATCCAACAGACCGTTCAGGACAGCGCTCACCTAGAACAGTGTGGGCAAAGGAAGGAAAACTTAGCATCCAGGCTGACAGACGGGCAACAGAATTTACTGTCATTCAAAGCTCTTCCTGGAAAATGAAGACGCTATTTCTAGAAGAACCATGTACCTCACAGCTCCTCAAATCTGAAGTTCACATGTGACTTAATATGTGAGTTTTCTTACAAAGGCCCACAATGGTCTCCAGCCCCATGACTAAATCAGGCTTACACCACTACTGTCTTCTTAGTGGGGGCATTCTCCATAAGAGGGGAAGTCAGCTCTCTGCAGTCACCATTACCACCATGTTCATGTGCACACACACAGGGACACAGGCACACAGAGATACACCCACAGAGCACACACACACATAGGCACATGCACACACAGGAACATCCACACAGGGACAAAGGGACACAGAGATACACCCATAGGAGCACACACACACACAGGCACATGCACACAGGGACACAGAGATACACCCACAGAGCACGCACACACATAGGCACATGCACACGCAGGAACATCCACACAGGGACACAGGCACACAGAGATACACCCACAGGAGCACACACACACATAGGCACATGCACACACAGGAACATGCACACAGGGACACAGGCACACAGAGATACACCCACAGGAGCACACACACACAGGCACATGCACACAGGGACACAGAGATACACCCACAGAGCACGCACACACATAGGCACATGCACACGCAGGAACATCCACACAGGGACACAGGCACACAGAGATACACCCACAGGAGCACACACACACACAGGTACATGCACACAGGGACACAGAGATACACCCACAGAGCACACACACACATAGGCACATGCACATAGGGACACAGGCACACAGACATACACCCACAGGAGCACACACACACATAGGCACATGCACACACAGGAACATCCACAAAGCGACACAGGCACACAGAGATACACCCATAAGAGCACACACACACAGGCACATGCACACAGGGACACAGAGATACACCCACAGAGCACACACACACATAGGCACATGCACACACAGGAACATCCACACAGGGACAAAGGGACACAGAGAGACACCCATAGGAGCACACACACACACAGGCACATGCACACAGGGACACAGAGATACACCCACAGAGCACACACACACATAGGCACATGCACACACAGGAACATCCACACAGGGACACAGGCACACAGAGACACACCCACAGGAGCACACACACACATAGGCACATACACACAGGGACACAGGCACACAAAGATACACCCACAGAGCACACACACACATAGGCACATGCACACACAGGAACATCCACACAGGGACACAGGCACACAGAGATACACCCACAGGATCACACACACATAGGCACATACACACAGGGACACAGGCACACAATGATACACCCACAGAGCACACACACACATAGGCACATGCACACACAGGAACATCCACACAGCGACACAGGCACACAGAGATACACCCACAGGAGCACACACACATAGGCACATGCACACAGGGACACAGGCACACCAATGATACACCCACAGAGCACACACACACATAGGCACATGCACACACAGGAACATCCACACAGGGACACAGGCACACAGAGAGACACCCACAGAGCACACACACACATAGGCACATGCACACACAGGCACATGCACACAGGGACACAGGCACACAGAGAGACACCCACAGAGCACACACACACATAGGCACATGCACACACAGGAACATCCACACAGGGACACAGGCACACACACTGGATACACGTGCATGTATTCCTGTCCAACCACCTTCCCAACAGCACTCTCCTAAGTCCACCGAGATCCATGAATCAACGTCCCTGCTGCCATGAAACCACTCACAGATGAGCCAGCCACAGGGAGTCTCCTTCCTTGGCAACACTGATGGCCATGAATTTAATATTTGACTCATGAACAACACGGTCTGAATGGTGCAGGAACCCTTGACGAGGAAATGCACTCTAGCGCCGCAGTCCGTGGGAGGGATCCGCACGCACAGAGGCTGTACGTGGACTCTCACCGGGCAGAGGGACAGCGCCCCCAGTGTGTCTCCCTCCTGAGCCTTTCTCATGATCATCACTGCTGTCATCAAACACATTATGGGGGAGGAGGGAGGCTGTGCACCATCGGGGGGTGGGGGTGCCTCCCGGGGCTCGCATGGGGGTCAGTGCCCTCCCCGGGAGACTGTCCACTTCCCAGACCCATGTCCTCGTCAGTCCCCCCTGCAACACCGTCTTGGTGCAGAACTTGCCCCAGCAGCTTTCCAAGGAGAGGCGCACGGGACACAGACCCCATGGAGACCAGGCGCATCGGAAACACCTGCTCTTGACTCTCACATAGTTAACAACCTGCTGACTCGGGTCCCAGCTGTAAAGTCTCCTTGCAATAACAGCTCATTAACTCAGCAGGAAATTATGCCTCTAGAATGGCCCTAGAATGGCCACTGCAACAGTTAACAATTTTTGATGGTCTACCAACCAACTTAAAGTTCAAAATTAAGTTTAGCAGACCAAAGTCAACTACATATTAAATATTGACCTGCAAAGGTTCAGTGTGAGGGGCAGAGGGGCCAGAACATGAATGTGTGCGAATCAGGACTCAGCATTGTGACAGGGACTGCGGCGTTGGCCCAGTCATAGCCGGGGGAGACTAAGGCCAGTCGCTCCCACAGTTGAGCCATGTCGTACAGGGCTTGCGAGATGAGAACAAGGGTCAACGTCTCATATCCACTACATCACTAACTGCTCACAGAGGAGAGGCTTTGGGCAGGAGTTTTAGACCTTCCAGGCAGAGACTGTACTTTGTTTTAATGATGCATTTTCTCAGCAGTACAGCAACCCCTTTATAAGCATTACTAAATAAAACACACTTTCCTAAGAGGAAAAATCCATTACCATTTTGGGATTATCCACAGATGACTTCATGAGCTCTGATACGGCAAGATCCAGATTTCTCAACAGTTCAGTGTTGATTGTTTCTGAGAACAAGTTGTAGAAATACTGTCCATGAGAGAAGCTAACAATGTTCCTCTGGGCGCCTCCCGAGAATGGCGTGGACACCACGGCTGTGTCCAGGAGAAGACCCACCAGGCGCTCACACTGCAAGGAGGAGAGGGGACAGCAGGGGTCAAGACTCCCTGGGCGACAGGGAACTCTGAGATGGAAAGCACAGGGCCTGGCCTGGTCAGTCGCAGATGAGCAGCATTCTCATCTGCTCTGCACTGCAGACCCTCCCCAGGCTCCATTTCCCAGGTTCCATCTGGGATCAGAATTCCTGACTCCTGTGTCTCCCAGGGCTCCCAAAATCCTGCTTTGAGGGAGCATCTGGGATAGGTGAGGTCGTTAGATAATAGTGTCTGTTCCAAGGGGACAAGGGGACAGGAGAAAGGGGATGGTGGGTGGGGACCCTCAGGTGAGGACGTTAGACAGTAGTCTGTCTGTGCTGAGGGAGTACAGGGGAGGGCAGGAGAAGGGGGGGCGGTGGACAGGGACCCTCAACCAGTGAGATCATCCGTGGCCACCTGGCAGATCCCGAGGCTATGAGCACTTGGGCATCTGGATGCGCCTCCCACACCAGCCTCTCGAGTCACCAAGGGCAGGGGAGGAAGAGCCACCGCATCAGCGCAGGGTGGCTCTGCACCCACAGAACGTTCTCTGCCTGAGAAAGACCAAACCTCAGCTCAAGAAGAACATCGTTCTACTTTTGTAAAAACAGGAAAACTCTTTCCTTACAGGAGAAAAAGTCATCTCACCTAAATCAGTTATTAAAGTCCTTGTGCAGCTGAGAAAAGTGAAATGAAAGTGAAACTTGCTCAGTCGTGTCAGACTCTCTGCAACCCTATGGACTATATAGGTCCATGGAATTCTCCAGGTCAGAATTCAGCAGTGGGTAGCCACAGGTGAGAGGGTCCCCAACTAAACTCCCACCTCCAGGAACACTGCGAGCGCTGCCCGAGGTCACCAGAAGGCACATGTGCACACGGGTGGTCTCCTACCAGTCCTCCGCATGCGAAGGCCAGCTCCAGAAGCTCACGTGCGAACCGCTGGCAGCTGGGGTCCAGGGAGGACAGGCTCAGCCCTCATGTCCAGGGGCGATGCTTTCATAAACCAGGGAAAGAAGCTTCATGCCAAGAGAATGCTGCTCATCTGCAGACTGAAGTGAAGCAACACAGAGATACCAGCAATGAGATGCTTGAGAGGAAAACACCACCTCACCACTTTCATTCATAAAAAGCCACGTTCACTAATACTGACCACTGCCTTCCGACTCTCAGGGGCAACTTCACTCACCTCTGCTTCCTGCCACAAAGAGAGGACAGCAGTTAGTGCCTAAAGGTGTCAGAAGGCTGCTGAAACATTCAGTAGTCCTTCACTGGATTTCCAGTTTACATCCACGAAACTTCAGCATTCACTGTTGTATTTACACTCGAGGCAACAATGACGTGTCTGAGCAAGTATTTCTCTAATCCCATCTCAGCAAGCTCTGTACATAACGATGTCTTAAAAAGACTACACATAAATAGACTCACTGGCATAATAAGCTAAGAGAAATGTAAAACAAAGCAGCACAGTTACCTGAGACGGCACTACGACATGCAGAAAGCCAGCCTTGTGCAGCTGCTTACAAGCCAGCACGAGAGAAGCCAGTCTGGGCCCTCTTCGTGTGCGCGTCTGGGCCATACAGGTCAACAGCACACAGCTCCTCAATGCTGGTCAGGCAAGGAAAACAAAGAAAAACCAGGTGAGTGCTGGCCTCCTTACTATAAGGACTCTGACAATCACGAGTCCTGCTAGAATGCATTTACTAGCTTGCAGGGCCCAAGCCATGGCGGCTATCCTGGGGCTGGGCATGCCCTGGCTGACGCTGCCCCCACACAGAGCCCGTCCGGAGCCCCACCTTTCTGCTGTGACCTCTTCCCGGAGGCGGGCCTCCAGCATGTCCCGGTGTGGGGACGTCTTCAGGGCCCTGAGCAGGGCCACACACACGTCGGGGAGCTGCTCCATCACCCGCACATCTCCAACGTTGAAGCCCACACTCGAGGGTGCACACAACGTCCTCACCAGGAGCCTCATGAGGTCTGTGCTGCATGAGTCCTTCCCCAGGAGCTGGACAGACACAATGGCAGCAATGGGACTCCCAGCGCCCTGGACGGCCAGGCACATGGGATTCCATCTGCCTGGGGGAAGGGCTGGCACCTGCTCTCCACGAGGCTCAGCGAGCACACATTCCAGTCTCCCGGGGTCACTCCATCTTTGCCCGGGAGAGGGAGGCCTGGAGGTACCCTCATGACACTCTCACGGGGAGGCCTGGGCCCCCAGCCCTGGGAGAGGCGGGCCTGGAGGTGCCCTCGTGACACCCTTATGGGGTCATCTGAGCCCTCAGCCCCAGGAGAGGTGGGCCTGGAGGTGCCCCCCATGACACTCTCACAGGGAGGCCTGGGGCCCCAGCCCTGGGAGAGGTGGGCCAAGAGGTGCCCCCCATGACACCCTTATGGGGTGGTCTGAGCCCTCAGCCCCAGGAAAGTAGGGTCTGGAAGTGCCCCCATGACACCTCATGGGGCAGCCTGTGCCCCCAGCCCTGGGAGAGGCAGGCCTGGAGGTGCCCCCGTGGCACCTCATGGGGCAGCCTGGGCCCCCAGTCCTGGGAGAGGCGGGCCTGGAGGTGCCCCCCATGACACTCTCACAGGGAGGCCTGGGCCCCCAGCCCTGGGAGAGGTGGGCCAAGAGATGCCCCCATGATACCCTTATTGGGTGGTCTGAGCCCTCAGCCCCAGGAAAGTAGGGTCTGGAAGTGCCCCCATGACACCCTCATGGGGCAGCCTGCACCCCCAGCCCTGGGAGAGGCGGGCCTGGAGGTGCCCCCGTGGCACCCTCATGGGGCAGCCTGGGTCCCCAGCCCTGGGAGGGGCAGGCCAGGTGCACAGCAGGCACACAGTAGATGCCAATGGGTGGGCTGTGGGTCTCAGCCAAACAGACACATTTACAAACTTTGGCTGATGTGCATTTCTTCAGGCAGGTGCTCGGTCACAGCATAAAACCCAAGAGCCAGTAAGACATTTAGAAAATTGTCTTCTGTTCCCACACGAGCACCTGAAGTCTGGTATTCTCAAGAACAGCCTGCTCCCACACAGGGACAGCTCTGGGAAAGCAGACCGGTGGGAGGGTAGGCCCACCTTCCAGCCGTCGGGGCGGGCGCCCAGCAGCGTCGTGGAGAACTCCAGGACCCGGACGACCACCGTGCACTTGCTGTAGCTGTACCTGTCCCCTCCTGCGGGCTGGGCCTGTCACCTGTGGTCCCCATGCCAAAGCACCTTTGTGCTGCTGTGATGTCGTGCAGGGCGATGCTCTCTAAGAAGAAAGCCACTGCTTCCCAAAGCGAAGACTGCGTTTCAGCACCTAGAAAAAATTATAGTAAAATATCAGCATACACTTCCTTCTAAAATCACTAAGATTAACGTAAAATTTCTTCTTTAAGTATGGGTGTGATATATATACTTTCAGTCAAATTTTTAAAGGTTCAATAAAAGCTGAATAAAATGGGCAGTTATTTCCTCTCATTTCAAACACAACCCACCTAGAATTCAGCTGCAGACTCATATAGTAAGAACACACCTATGGAAGGTTAGATCCTGCTTCTCAAACACTACCCACGGGACCATAAATTAACACAATCTTTTTGAAGGCTATTTGCTCAATCATACTAAAAGCTTTAAAAAATGTTAGCACCAATTTCTATCAAAGGTTTAAAAGTTCATATCCTTTGATCAGCACTGAGATTTTATCCTCATGAAATAATAGTGGAACCGCAAATATGCGGTTTGAGGATGTTCATTCTAGCAATGTTTTCAATTTAATATAAGAAGAAACCACCTAAATGTCCTCCAAAGGGCCGTGGGGGAGACACATCCTGGCCTTAAACAGGGGGCTCTGACTGGCTGTTTCATGGAGTCAATTTCAGACCAACTCCCAGACAGGTTTCCCACAAAACTCATGAGTCTGAGATACACTCCCCTGGCCCACCCCGTCTGCCACAGAAGGACAGACACAAGCTCTCCACTCTGTGATCAGAGTGCAGCTCATCATCTGGGCATAAAGACGGGACAAGTGACCCCAGTGGTGCCTAAGTGAGAGAAGAGCAAAGGTGGGAGGCTGGGTGAGACCCTCTCGGGTGGGGTTTCCAGTTCTCTGTGTCATTAGATTTTGAGGAAAGTTAATCAAATTGCCACCTGACAGGTCACTTGAGTAATTCTGGACAGGTCATTATGTATTCAAGTAACCGAGAGTTCATTTGGTCAGAGTCACAGTCTCAAACCCAGGTGCCCTTGAGTGCAACAGACCAGGGGCCACCTG
>NW_017212213.1:0-16851 GCF_001704415.2 Capra hircus
CTGTCCCCTTCTCCTCCTGCCCTCAATCATTTCCAGCATCAGGGTCTTTTCAAATGAGTCAGCTCTTTGCATCAGGTGGCCAAAGTATTGGAGTTTCAGCTTCAACATCAGTGCTTCCAATGAATACCCAGGACTGATCTCCTTTAGGATGGACTGGCTGGATCTCCTTGCAGTCCAAGAGACTCTCAAGAGTCTTCTCCAACACCACACTTCAAAAGCATCAATTCTTTTTGCTCTCAGCTTTCTTTATAATCCAACTCTCACATCCATACATGACCACTGGAAAACCATAGCCTTGACTAGATGGACCTTTGTTGGTAGAGTAATGTCTCTGCTTTGTAATATGCTATCTAGGTTGGTCATAACTTTCCTACCAAGGAGTAAGCGTCTTTTAATTTCATGGCTGCAGTCACCCATCTGCAATGATTTTGGAGCCCCCCAAAATAATGTCAGTGACTGTTTCCACTGTTTCCCCATCTATATGCCATGAAGTGATGGGACCAGATACCATGATCTTAGTTTTCTGAATGTTGAGCTTTAAAGCCAACTTTTTCACTCTCCTCATTCACTTTCATCAAGAGGCTCTTTAGTTCTTCTTCACTTACTGCCATATGGGTGGTGTCATCTGCATATCTGAGGTTCTTGATATTTTCTTCCAGCAATCTTGATTCCAGCTTGTGCTTCATCCAGCCCAGCATTTCTCATGATGTACTCTGCATATAAGTTAAATAAGTGGGGTGACAATATACAGCCTTGGTGTACTCCTTTTCCTATTTGGAACCAGGCTGTTGTTCCATGTCCAGTTCTAATTGTTGCTTCCTGACCTGCATATAGATTTCTCAAGAGGCAGACCAGGTAGTCTGGTATTCCCATCTCTTTCAGAATTTTCCAGTTTATTGTGATGCACACAATCAAAAGTTTAGTCAATGAAGCAGAAGTAGATGTTTTTCTGAAACTGTAAAATGGGGTCCATCTAATCCAAGTGGTGGAGGGGCTTTCCTGGTAGCTCAGTGGGTAAAGAATATGCTTGCAATGTGGGAGACCTAGTTCAATCCCAATCCTGGGTTGGGAAGATCCCCTGGAGAAGGAAATGGGAAGCCACTCCGGTATTCTTGCTGGGAAATCCCGGTACAGAAGAGCCTGGCGGGTCTCAAGAGCCAGACATGACTGAGTAACTAAGCACATACACATCTAATCCAAAAAGGACATATTTACTCATCTAAAAAGAAATAACAACAAAATTCCTAATCAGCGAATAATTCAAGTCCCTTAGTTCTAAAAATCCAAATGGTTGCTTGTGTTTTTTCTTTTTAGTTTAAATATATATTTTCAGCATTTAAATGTTTTCTTCTCTTGCCCTTACATTCTCATTGAAGTGTGTTTATTTTGTTATCATAGGGACTGAAAATATTTATTTTAATATCCTAGTCTCAGAAAAAGAAATGTATTCAGTACCAAGGCATGCACACTTACTTAGCATAAGAATGTGTTCTGGTCTAAAAGCCACTGTCTAGGAAGCAGCACTACCAGAGCTAGCATGATTTATTTTGGGGAAATCTGGCTATATGATGAAAACTTTGAGCTCTGAATTATTAGAATAATCCTGTGCCTTCCTGTGCTTGCTTTCTTTGCCTCCCTCTGCCAAGGTCATGCTGTAGTCATATTATGATGATCTTGAATTTTCAGCTTCTTAGTACATTTGCATTTTCCCAATTTTCAGGATAGAAATCATGCTGTATTATGTTATAACAGCAAGGTCAGGGTAAAAGAAACCCCCTTTTTAAAATCTTGACAAGGTTTTTGTCTTTCAAGTGGGAAATGAAATAATAAAGATGGATTATAATTTCCTTTTTTTTAAATAAGGAAGAACATATTTTGTAAAAGACATTTAGAGCTTAAAATTTTAGAGCTTAAAATTAGCCTCTATATCTGACATTTGATTTTTAATGTAAGCAAAATAGGATTTTTGAGGAAAGGGAGGGAAAATATTAAAATATGGAATTAAAGAGTTCAGTGCAATTTCAAATTATAGAGGAAAGTGGTCCTACTGTTTCCAGGAAAGGTGATGTCATTTTCTGAAGATTTCACTTCTGTCTTGTTTACAGATGTCATCTAGTAAATTATTCTTTAAACTTTCTACTGAGAATAATATTCATAATACCAGGGAGCATGTCTGTGTAACCAGCACCCAGGTTGAGACAGAGGACACGCCGGCATCCTAAGAGTTGCTTTGCGGACTTGAGGGAAGTATACCATAACTGTGAAGAGAAAATCACAAAAGAAGATACACAAATGCCTGATAAACATGCAGAGTTTGGCATCTAAATATCATTCTCCAGTGAAATGAACAAGGTTTCCTTAGATAAAAGGTAACAGCTTGTGCTTAGTCACTCAGTCATGTCCAACTCTTTGTGACCCCAGGGACTGTAGCCCACCAGGCTCCTCTGTTCATGGGAATCTCCAGGCAAGAATAATGGGGTGGGTTGCCATGCCCTCCTCCAGGGATTCTTCCTGACCCAGGGATTGAATCACCGTTGCAGGCAGATAATTTAACATGTGATTCACCAGGGAGGCCATAGCTGGGATGGGAAAATTCTGAGATGGTCCTTGCACAACTTACTGCACCAGAAAATGGAGCAATGCCAAATGAATAATGGATGGAGCTCAAGGGTCACAAGGTCACAGGTACTCACATGAACTGATTTGCCCTGGTCATTTTTGGAACAATTTGAACATAAAAATAGGCAATTACAGTAATGCATTAGCACCCACTGATAAAAATATATATATATATATATATAGGAACTCCAAGGAAAACAACCACCCAGACAATAAAAAATGAATAACAGTAAAGTGTTAATATGAAACAAATGGTGGAGCTGGGAAAATTATCAGTGTGTTTTAAAGCTAGTAAGTTGGATTTTTCCCTGATGGTCTAGTGGTTGATTCCACACTTCCACTGTAGGGCACATGGGTTCAATCACTGGCTGGGAACTTAAGATCCTGAATACCATGCAGCAAGGCCATAAAATAAATAAAAATAAAAATGGATGCAAAAGAATCCGTGATGAACAAAAAGTCGAAATAAATAAAGTTAATAAGTTATTTAATGTGAAATTGGATATTTATATGCATAAATTTATTCACAAATTATCTTAAAAGGGAAATACTGAAGTGAGTTGTCATTTCCTTCTCCACAGAAACTTCCTGGATGAGGGATGGATCAAACCCACATTTCCTGTACTGGCAGGTGTATTCTTTACCACCAAGCCACCAGGGAAGCCCTCTATTAAAATAATCCAACAGCTAATTCATATATATTTTTCTTGAGTCAGAGACTGGCTAGACGCTAGAAATAAATTGTGGCCAAGACTCAATCTTTGTTCCCATCGACTTCAAATATAGCAACAGCAGGTGAGACTGATAAGTAATAGTATAGCAAAAAAAAAAAAATCTTCATATAGTAGAATTAGAGGCTGTGTTCTTCAGTGTTGACATACATTGTCTCCAGGTTTCCACTGCAGTTGGTGATGGAAACAGCATCAGCTGAGTTCAGTTTCTCATTTTCCAGGATGATGAAGGTGTGGCAGTGTGAGCTGAGGAGAGAGGAGCCAGGAAGCCACCACTCAAGAGCTGAAGGCAGCAGAGTGCAGGGAGGACGTCAACCGAGAGGGAAGGGCATTGTTGAGTCTGTGTGTGAGATTCAGCCAAAAGCTGGTTGGCAAGATAGGAATGGGAGCTACAGCAACGGTGTCACACGTGAGCATCCTTTCCCGTCCTTAAAAACAGCAGCCATCGGCTGAAGCCTCCGAGGCAAATGAGCAAGCTCTCCTGGTCCCTGATCTCCCTCCCTAGGCGGTTTCTTGGAAGAAGTTCTCCCTAAGGTCACAGGCAACTCTCAACTCTGTTAGCAGCAGATGGAGATCACGTTGAAATGAACTGTGACTCCGATGTCGTTTCTTTGGGTTTTGCTCTATTAGCTTTCCAAGCAGAGCAGAGTTGAAATGATCAAACTGGCAGATTCTGTAATGTAGCTGCTGTTGTGGAAATAAACACATGAACACACACACACACGTGCACTGAAAAGGCTCCCCACTCTGCTTGTGGGAATTGCTGGAGCGGCAAGAGCTGTCTATATGGAAATCCTGACATTCCGTGATATGCATGCAGCACTTGTACACCTTGCAGGTGACCCCAAACAGCTGGAAATGCAAGAAACTCAAAGAGGGTAAGCAGAGAAGATGCTGGAGAGAGGTGGGGATGCACAGCCCTGGGTAATAGTGCCATGTTTCCTGGGGTATATTTGTAGGCACAGGTGCGGACAGCCCCGCACTGCACTGATTTAACACTGGTTTCCTCTCCCATCCTGACTTTTCCTGGTCCTAAATTCCTGAGGCTTCTGTGTGCCATGTTCCAACCCACAGACACCTTCATCCTCTTGGGGGGCAGCTGCTTTCCCAGGTGGTACAGGTCAAATTATTTTGGAGCTGAAAGATGTGCACATTTTCATTTCAGGCCATCAGCTGACCCCAGCTCCCCTGTTTCAGAATGGCCTTAACTCTGAAAATGCATAAAATAGAGTAGTTCATGTTGAAACTGCTTGAAAACAATTGAAACATGGTTGAAACTGCGCAGGTGGTACAGGTTCAAAATAAAAATTCCATCTCATTCTATAATATGTCTAATGTCTTATTATTTACCTCCTGGCTTCCTGACATTTTACCTCCCGAACCCAGCCATGATTCTGGTAACTCTCACAGGTCACTAACCAACAGGCCATCCAGGGTTTGCTGTCTTCTGATGCTGCCCTCTCCTTGAACTGGGACACCTCTCCTCTCTCACTGGCCCAGGGTGTACCACGTGGGGCTTTACAGAAATGAAATGAAAACCCAGTAAAAGTAGTCTAGCCTGGAGGCTTATGTACCATTTTAACAAAGGGTGACAAATTTGTGGAGAAGACAAAACACATAGGAAAAGAGTTTTGAATTTCTAGGGTCAGTAAATTGTGGAAGGTTAATATATGTGGAAACTAAATGGTGTGAGAGGGGCCTGCAATAACAAAGGGAAGTAAGACAGGGGAGACAGAGCAAGGGCCCAGGAGGGAGAGGCGTGCTGCTCCTGACCTGGGGTGAATGCTGGAGGGGGAGGAGTCAGCCAGGTGAAGAGGTGGGGGCAGCTATTCTGGACACACAATCACTTCCTGACACACCGGGCACGTCTGGGAGCAGAGGGCATGTGGGAATGCCATCAGCTTCGTATGCCTGGAGCACTCAGGGATGTGGTGACACCCAGTGAGGCTGGGGGCCAGCCCTGCAGCAGGAAGCAGGCCCTTCTGGAGCTCTCCAAGGAGGCTGGAGTTTATCAACGCGACACTAGGGAGCTGTTCAAGAGTGCTACGCACGAAATGTCTTAAAGACATTAAGAATATTAAGAGGAACAGGATCAGTCTGATTTGCACTTTGGGGTATGGTTATAATAATCAAGAAAGGCCATCCATCAGCTAGCTACTCAGATTTTGAAAATGAAATACAGAATCTATCCATCCGACTTGCTATTAAGGTTATATTCCATGTGAGATCATTTCAGAAGAAAAGGAAGGCTCAGGGGAGGGCCCTACTGAAATCAGTGCTAGATTTTTCAGGTTCAGGGCAGCACTTAATGTGTCATAGGTGGATGAGCTAAGTAAGATGAAACTAACATGGCTGGAAAATATTTGCATAATTTAACACACAGCTAAAATAAAATGTCTGAGCACCGTCGCTGGGTTTTTTCCATTTCAAGGTTTTTCTAAATGTGATCTGATTCAGGGATCCCCTAACTTCCAGGATCTGATTGCCTGATGATTTTGAGGTGGAGCTAATGTAATAATAATAGAAATAAAGTGCACAATAAATGCAAAATGCTTGAGTCATCATTTAAAGTGTCCCTCACCCCCAGTCCGTGGAAAAATTTGTCTTCCATGAAACTGGTCCCTGATGCCAAAAAGTGTTGGGACTGCTGCTCTAAAGCAAATGATGTAGCTTGGATTTCTGCTTCCCCACTGTCACTGTGGGGATGCTCTGTCTTCCCACTGTGATGACCTGGGATGTGTCCACAAGTGGAATGCTCACCAAAGCTATGATTTAAGTGATGATTTTTATATTTAGCCTGAATTGTTTCCTATCACTGTCCACAACCTCTTCCCATTACACAACATGTGGTGCACACACATACCCACACACACACGCACACGCACATTACTGATGCACACATGCCCACAAACACACACACACCACTACCCTTTTTCAGTTCAGGCTACCCTGTGGCTCTGTGGTCTGAGGGGAAATGCCTATTAAATAGCCTTAGCTAGAGACTGTCAAACCTTTGCCAATGTCCTGCTTAATAAAATCTACTCATCTCTTCTCCTCTCCTAGATGGTGCCCTCTGTTTTCAACATATAGCCTTTTCCCTTGCAATAAGTTAATGGCACAAGTAGAAACTAACTTGGTACCACCACAAAGTGCTGAGGGAAAGTTACTTCTGGGAGGACTGAGATAATGATTTTAATGAACAGAAACAAGCAGCTTTCATGTGATTTCTCAGAGGAGGACTTCCGTAGACTGACATCTAAGGAAAATAGCTTAGGTTGACATTGTTGTCCAGTTATTCAGGGTCTACCCTTGTCTCTGGCTACTGGTTAGGTTTCTGCAGTTTTGACACTGAATATGTTGCCCCGTGACTAGTCAGGATTGTCAATTAAAAAACATGTGCCACATGAGAGCTTCGAGTTAAATTTTATTTGGGGCAAAATGAGGATTGCAGCCTGGGAGACAGCACTTCAGAGAGTTCTGAGAGACTGCTCCTAAGAAGCAGTGTGGGAAGGTCAATATATAAGATTTTGGTAAAGGCGGAGTTTAATGCAATTGAGCGCTTACTTTACAAGAAGATTTTCTGCTATCAATGAGGAGCTGATGTCATCAGGAAGGGCTTTGGGTGCTTTTCTAGATACATATGAGAAAATGCAAGGATTGGGATCAAGAAATCAGTTCTTGAAATATCTAACTATCTAAAGACCTGTTCTACTAGCTTCCCTGGAGCGCAGAGCCACCACTCTCCACCCTAAACTCCCTTGGGGGGTGCTGAAGGTCGGCAGCTGCAAGCAGCGCAGGCTCCAGTCTCTGCAGAGGCAGACGGCAAATGTCCTTGCTGCTGTGGTTCAGTCGCTGACAAATGTTCTTGGCAAGTGCCAGTTTGTGGATGACAGGACCAGACCCGGTTCGACCACAGTCAAGAGCGGGATGGTATGAGTTTGAGATAAAGTAAAGCCTGCTCCGTGGACACCCTGCTTGGCTCATCCTGTGAGAGAATCAGTTCAGCTTTGTAAGCCAACCTATAAAAAGGAACAATGTCGCCCTGTCTGCCTGAGTTGCTTTTACTCAAACACCTCTGATACCAAATTTGTAGGGTTTTCCTTCCCCACAGTGACCAGTTTTCCAACCCTCCAGACACCACCTAGCTGTCCTTTCATTCAGTTCAGTTCTGACACTGACCACAAAGGTGAGGCAGACCCCGCAGGGAAGGGCTTGGCCCCACTTCAGACACAGTCGCAAGTCCCAGCTGCCACCGTACTTCTGAACAACCAGCTCTAAGTCAAGGGTTTCCGTGCTGCCCCTCCTCAGTTTCCATGATTCTTCTAGAACAGCTGACAGAGCACAAGAAACAGTTTATTATAAAAGATACAACTCAGGAACAAACAGATGGAATCGCTTCGGGGGCAGAGTGAGGAGGGAGGGGCAGGTGGATTCCACACTTCTCCAGGTGCACCTCCCAGCTCCTCAGCTAGCTCGGCTGTTTTTGAAGAACTTGTTAAGAGCTCAATCTCCAACCCCCACCCCACCCCTGGAGGTCGTGGTTGGAAGCTGATCATCTCAACTATCCAATCACTTGGGCTTTCTGGTGACCAGCCCCATCCTGAGGGTCTAGGAGTTCCACTCTAAGTCACTTCAATTAGCATAAACCCAAAGTGATGGGAAGGGACACAGAATGAATAAAAAGGATGCTTATATTGAAACAAAGGGATTTCTTCTGGTGGCTCAATTGGTAAAGAATCCACCTGCCAACACAGGAGATACAGGTTCAATCCCTGGGCCAGGAAGATCCCCAGTGAAGGAAATGGAAACCCACTCCAGTACTGGGAAATCCCATGGACAGAAGAGCCTGGCGGTCTACAGTCCATGGGGTTGCAAAGAGTTGGACACAGCTAAGTGACTAAACAACAATTAACAGAGGAGGATGAAGGGCAAGTTCAAGCAGCTGCTAATCAGGGAAGGGAAGGGGTGCAGAGACAAGGGATGAACAGCTAAGAAACAATAGCACAGCCTGGCAGTGGGTCCTGGTTCCCCTTCAAGGGACACACAAAATATCTTTGAGCTCCTCTGCAGAACTGAAAAAACAAATATTGACTACCTGATGAAGCACTCCTCATTCCAGAGAGGTCGCATCACCGCCTGACACCAGGTGATCTCTGGCTTGAAGGGATGTGGGCTGTGGAGCCTTGCACACACCTGGATTCTTATCAGCAACCCTATCCCTGGACTATAGGACTCCTAAAACACAACCTTTCCTTCTCCATGGGGATACCCAGACACACAATTTTGAAGGCATTAGCCCACTGTGGCCCCCTTTGCTTGGCAAAGAAATGAAGCTATTCTTTTTTACTTCACTCAAAACTCTGTCTCCAAGATTCAATTCAGTGTTGGGGTACAGAGGCCAGGTCCAACTTCAGTATCACTCAGGAGATATCAAGTTTTGGGGAATTCTGTGCCACGAACCAGGGACAAAGACCAAATACATTTCCATATCATACTATACTTCCTCACAGAACCATAGAGAATATTAAGTAGGCACTCTATAGGAGAGTGTTTAATGGATTCTAAAATGGCAGCAGATGCAATTATTTAGCATTCTTGCAATAATGAAGTGTATATACCGCACTAGTGCAAAAGCTCTGCTCTGTTATCAAGGTTCTTGAATCCAGTGATTTTGTTGGTTCTAATTATTCGGATATGACATGTGTTTCCCCTACTCTCCCCTCATCATTTGGGAGAAAACAGTCTCAAATATTACCCCTGAAACTTGAGCATACAGACACTTAAGGTAGTTATAAAAGCCAAAGTAATACATTATTGCCAGATAAATAATTATCAATGGCAGGCCAATGACCTACAATCTTCATGATCTTGAAGGTTGATACCAGAGGCTGATGACACAATCATGACGAATGAATGAAAAGCATGCTCAGTTCTGCACTCAGACCCTACATTTCACTGTGGTGGTAAACACATAGCCCAACATTCAGACATCTGATCAGCTATTTGGAAGCATTTACAAGAAGTATTTTAATGACATGATTTTTCTTTGGTTTATTTGGACTCTTATGTGAGATACACAACCTCATGGAAAGTCCAGTATATAGTCATTTCCTTTCTGCCTTGTTACAAAATTCCTGGTACCTTTATCTGTTTCATTTGGTCTTTTCTTCTTTTCTTCCTTTTATTTTTTTGAGAATCTGACATTCTCAGATAGGATAATAACAGTTTCATAGTGTGTTATATATAGAGTTGTTCTGACTGAAAGGCACATCCTTTTCAGCCACAGATTTAAGAAGAATTCATTTTTTCCTTTTAGAATTACTTTTTATTCCTCCATTTTCTGTTAGACTTACCAAGACCTTAATATAAATGTGGTGAAGCAGGCAGTTTGTATTTGCCTACAATTCCCATTGAATGAATTTCTGAATGAGCTTGTCCTTTTCTTTGCTCCTTGAGGCTGCCAGGTGACCTCTGGTGATCACAGCAGCAGGGACTCTGTCTTCTGGCTCCTTGTGATGCCCTAATCACCCAGACACCCATTCCCATCTCATTTTGTTCCCTCTGTAGTCATCTTCATCTTCTTCTTTTCTTGGTCCTTTACTACAGAAAGTTGCATTTTCTTGATACTTCTGCTTTCCATTTTAACTTTTTTTTTCCATGCTGATAAGCCAGAAGAAAGGTAAAAGTGAGGTTTTGACTGGAGACCCAGCTGCCACCTGACTTTATCAACAGTTCTGCTGGCTTTTTCATATAATATATCAATGGTCTGTGATATGTTATGATACAACATAATATGATATGATATGATATAATATAATATGATATAGTATAATGTTCTATAGTATAATTAACTTGATACAGTATAATACAACATTTGGCAGGCATAATATGGTATGATATTACATCATGATACAGTATATTAGAGAATCCTTCTGTCCATGGGATTCTCCAGGCAAGAATACTGGAGTGGGTTGCCATTCCCTTCTCCAGGGAATATTCCCAAACCAGGGATTGAACCTGAGCTGCAGATTCTTTACTATATTTGAAAGAAGACATAATACACCCATGTCCTCTCTGTTTGGCCCTTTTCTGGACTCTGGACTACTATTCAGAACCTGGATTTCAACTCCTCTGAGTGAACAAGCCAGGAGACTGGTTCTCATGCCCTGAAGGAGGCCTGGCAGATGGAGATGTGGGTTAGAAGTCAAGAAATACAGACAATGCATGTTCTGACCTGTCACATCCACCGGCTGGTTGGGAGACTATGGCTAAGTCCTTTATCTTTCTTGAGCCATACCGCCAATGAAAGTCGCTCAGTCGTGTCCAACTTTTTGTGACCCCATGGACTGTAGGCCACCAGGCTCCTCTGTCCATGGAATTCTCCAGGCAAGAATACTGGAGTGGGTTGCCATTTCCACTTTCAGGGGATCTTCCCTACCGAGGCATCAAATCCTGGGTCTTTTGCATTGCAGGCAGATTCTTTACCATCTAAGCTACCAGGGAAGCCAACTTAGGTTTAAAATAAAAAGTGGATTCTGAAGGCCTTTTAGACTCTTTCCTTAAAGGCCAAACGCCTGGAGAAACTGTGCATATGCTGTGCTCCATGCATGTGTTCACCCAGGGTCCTGCCAAGATGACTGGGCTCTATCTCTGCCTGTCACACTAGGAGTATCTGAGCCATAAAGGTCCACAGAGTTAAGAGCCTGAGCATTAACCTTCTGACGTAAACTTAGCCTCAAGCAGCACGGATTTCACAGCCTGATAACTGTTTAGGCCAGGAAGAACTAACTGTTCTATAATTCACAGCACTGTCAAACTCAGCCTGGATCAGATTCTGTAAAAATATTTCAGCCAATTATGATGAAGTCACTAAGGGAACTCCTAAACACACCCAGGACATGGCATGCCTTTCAAATGCAAAATAAAGTGAAAAATCTCTCTTTCAATGAAGAACTGGATTCTAAATTTTAAAACAGAGAAAGGCAGCACTGTTTAATGATAGAATCTGGAAATAAAGAGGCTGCATTTGCACAATTTATTAATTTGTTGCTGTTCTTTAGTTGCTAAGTTGTGCTCCACTTTTTACAATCCCCTGCACTGTAGCTTTCCAGGCTCCCCTGTCCATGGGATTCTCCAGGCAAGAATAATAGAGTGGGTTTCCATTTGCTTCTCCAGGGACTCATTCTGATCCAGAGATCCAACTGGTGTCTCTTGTGTCTCCTACACTGGTAGGTGGATTCTTTTTTTTTTTTTTAATGTTTATTTATTTATTTTTTTTTTCTTACATGCGTTCCCAAACATGAACCCCCCTCCCACCTCCCTCCCCACAACATCTCTCTGGGTCATCCCCATGCACCTGCCCCAAGCAAGCTGCACCCTACATCAGACATGGACTGGCGATTCAATTCTTACATGACAGTATACATGTTAGAATTCCCATTCTCCCAAATCGTCCCACCCTCTCCCTCTCCCTCTGAGTCCAAAAGTCCGTTATACACATCTGTGTCTTTTTTCCTGTCTTGCATACAGGGTCGTCATTGCCATCTTCCTAAATTCCATATATATGTGTTAGTATACTGTATTGGTGTTTTTCTTTCTGGCTTACTTCACTCTGTATAATTGGCTCCAGTTTCATCCATCTCATCAGAACTGATTCAAATGAATTCTTTTTAACGGCTGAGTAATACTCCATTGTGTATATGTACCACAGCTTTCTTATCCATTCATCTGCTGATGGACATCTAGGTTGTTTCCATGTCCTGGCTATTATAAACAGTGCTGCGATGAACATTGGGGTACATGTGTCTCTTTCACTTCTGGTTTCCTCCGTGTGTATGCCCAGAAGTGGGATTGCTGGGTCATAAGGTAGTTCTATTTGCAATTTTTTAAGGAATCTCCACACTGTTCTCCATAGTGGCTGTACTAGTTTGCATTCCCACCAACAGTGTAGGAGGGTTCCCTTTTCTCCACACCCTCTCCAGCATTTATTGCTTGCAGATTTTTGGATCGCAGCCATTCTGACTGGTGTGAAGTGGTACCTCATTGTGGTTTTGATTTGCATTTCTCTAATAATGAGTGATGTTGAGCATCTTTTCATGTGTTTGTTAGCCATCCGTATGTCTTCTTTGGAGAAATGTCTATTTAGTTCTTTGGCCCATTTTTTTGATTGGGTCGTTTTATTTTTCTGGAATTGAGCTGCAGAAGTTGCTTGTATATTTTTGAGATTAGTTGTTTGTCAGTTGTTTCATTTGCTATTATTTCTCCCATTCAGAAGGCTGTCTTTCACCTTGCTTATATTTTCCTTTGTTGTACAGAAGCTTTTAATTTTAAAATTCTAGCAATCAGAATCCAACAACACATTTTAAAAGTCAAGTGGGAGGGATGCAAGGATTCTTCTTCAATGTTGTAGATGCAGAGAAAGTGACAAAATTCAACATCCATTTATGCTTAGAAGGAACATACCTCAACATAATAAAAGCAATATATGACAAACCCACAGCAAACATTATCCTCAATGGTGAAAAATGAAAGCATTCCCCCTAAAGTCAGGAACAAGACAAGGGTGTCCACTTTCACCGCTACTATTCAACATAAAGTTTTGGCCACAGCAATCAGAGCAGAAAAGATAAAAGGAATCCAATTGGAAAAGAAGAAGTAAACTCTCACTGTTTGCAGATGACATGATCTCTACATGGAAACCCTAAAGACTCCACCAGAAAATTACTAGACCTAATCAATGAATATAGTAAAGTTGCAGGATATAAAATCAACACACAGAAATCCCTTGCATTCCTATACACGAATAATGAGAAAGTAGAAAAGAAATTAAGGAAACAATTCCATTCACCATTGCAACGAAAAGAATAAATACTTAGGAATATATCTACCTAAAGAAACTAAAGACCTATATATAGAAAACTATAAAACACTGATGAAAGAAATCAAAGAGGACACTAATAGATGGAGAAATATACCATGTTCATGGGTCGGAAGAATCAATATAGTGAAAATGAGTATACTACCCAAAGCAATTTACAAATTAATGCAATCCCTGTCAAGCTACCAGCCACATTTTTCACAGAACTAGAACAAATAATTTCAAGATTTGTATGGAAACACAAAAAAACCTCGAATAGCCAAAGCAATCTTGAGAAAGAAGAATGGAACTGGAGGAATCAACTTGCCTGACTTCAGGCTCTACTACAAAGCCACAGTCATCAAGACAGTATGGTACTGGCACAAAGACAGACATATAGATCAATGGAACAAAATAGAAAGCCCAGAGATAAATCCACACACATATGGAACCTTATCTTTGACAAAGGAGGCAAGAATATACAATGGAGTAAAGACAATCTCTTTAACAAGTGGTGCTGGGAAAACTGGTCAACCACTTGTAAAAGAATGAAACTAGATCACTTTCTAACACCGTACACAAAAATAAACTCAAAATGGATTAAAGATCTAAATGTAAGATCAGAACTATAAAACTCCTAGAGCGAGAACATAGGCAAAACACTCTCGGACATAAATCACAGCAGGATCCTCTATGATCCACCTCCCAGATTCTGGTAGGTGGATTCTTTACCACTGACCCACTTTGGAACCTCAGTAAAAAATGGGTCAGCATCCAGATACCTGAAAAGATTTGAAAATTCAAGAGAATACCAGTGTTAGGATGTTAAAACTTCATGTGTCACAATGGGGTCATGCATACTAACCTCAGGGGTAAATTTCTGCTTTCTATTTCCTTTTTTATCTCTTCCTAATGGAGTTTCATCAACTGTAGTCATCTCACACACTAGCAAAGTAATACTCAAATTCTCCAAGCCAGGCTTCAATAGTATACTAACTGTGAAGTTCCAGATGTTCAAGCTGGATTTAGAAAAGGCAGGGGAAACAGAGATCAAATTGCCAAAGGCTTTGACTTTGTAGATCACAACAAACTGGAAAATTCAAGAGATGGGAATATCAGACCACCTTACTTACCTTCTGAGAAATTTGTATGCAGATCAAGAATTAACAGTCAAAACCAGACATGGAACAACAGACTGCTTCCAAATTGGGAAAGGAGTATGTTAAGGCTGTATATTGTCACCCTGCTTATTTAACTTATACTCAAAGTACATCATGTGTAATGCTGGGCTGGATGAACCACAAGCTGGAATCAAGATGCTGGAAGAAATATCAATAACCTCAGATATGCAGATGACACCACTCTTATGCAGAAAGCAGAGAGGAACTAACAGCCTCTTGATGAATGTGAAAGAAGAGAGTGAAAAAGTTGGCTTAAAACTCAGCATTCAAAAAATGAAGATCACGGAATCCAGTCTCATCACCTCATGGCAAATAGATGGGGAAACAATGGAAACAGTGACAGACTTTATTTTGGGGGGCTCCAAAATCACTGCAGATGGTAACTGCAGCCATGAAATTAAAATATTGCTTGCTTCTTGGAAGAAAAACTGTGACCAACCTAGACAGCATATTAAAAAGCAGAAACATTACTTTGCCAACAAATGTCCATCTAGTCAAAGCTATGGTTTCCAGTAGTCATGTATGCATGTGAGTGTTGGACTATATAGAAAGCTGAGTGCTGAAGAATTGATGCTTTTGAACTGTCGGTGTTGGAGAAGACTCTTGAGAGTCCCTTGGACTGTAAGATCAAACCAGTCAATCCTAAAGGAAATCAGTCTTGAATGTTCATTGGAATGACTGATACTGAGGCTGAAACTCTAATACTTTGGCCACCCGATGAGAAGAACTGACTCATCTGAAAAAGACCCTGGTGCTGGGAAGGATTGAAGGCAGGAGGAAAAGGGGACAACAGAGGATGAGATAGTTGGATGACATCACTGACTCAATGAACATGAGTTTGAGCAAACTCTGGGAGACGATGAAGAACAGGGAAGCCTGTAGTGCTGCAGTCCATGGGATCGCAGAGAGTCGGACATGACTGAGCGACTGAACTGAACTGAATGTGGTTTCATGATAATTCTTTCATAGTCCATGTAACCAAGAACCAGTGGCAAAAGATAAGCAATGCAACTTTTTTCCTAGGGATCTGGGAAAAATCCAAATAAAATCGATTCTATGCTAATGTTGCTCTCCGTCTTTGGAAAGCCTTCTTGTAAGTCTCATAATATCTCATCACCATCTCACCATAGCATTCATCTGAAATTTATACCAAGCTGAAGTGTCTTCCTCGGTAACAAACAAATAACTTTAAAAAAATAAAAAACCCATAAAATAAATAACAAGACAATTGCCTCAAGAAGATGATTAACATGGGATTATAGGTGAACAGTTCTGATACTGCTAAACTTGTATCATGGATCTGAACAATTACATTAATCAATACCAGGTGGTGGGAACCAGTTCCTCATTGTTGAACGGTGAGATTTCTGCTGAATAAGTGACAAAAGCTATGATGAATCCTTTTTTCCTAGGCTGGATTCAAAGGCACCAATATGAACTCATACCTAAAATAGAATACAGAAGGGTAGATTAAAAAATTATAGATAGGCGTGCAGCCATGAGTTAGTAAACATACGTGTATTTCTTAGTCTGCCCCTGAAAGTGTCTAGAGGCAGTGACATTGCATTATACGTGAGCACACAGACTTCCAATTTCTTGGTTTCCAACGTCCTTCTCCAATAGCCGTGACCAGGACTCGTGCTTCTGGGCTGGGAAGGAAACATACAAAATGAACCTGGGGTTGCTTGTTGTTTCAGTAAGGAAGAAAGTACTCTAAAAACATAATAGTGGGAGCTTGTGAAAGGTTCACTAGAGCTAAACTGAAAGAGTTTGAAATGACCAAATCTGGAACCACCTGAACAGCAAAACGCAACAGTGCTGCTCACGTTCAGTTGCTTCAGTCGTGCGCGACTCTTTGTAACCCTATGGACCATAGCCCGCCAGGCCCTTCTGTCCATGTGACTTTCCTGGCAAGAATACTAGAGTTGGTTTGCCATGCCCTTCTCCATGGGATTTTACTAATCCAGGAATTGAACCCATGCCTCTTGTGTCTCCCGCTTTACAGGCAGATTCTTTATCATTGGCCACAGAGGAAGACTAAATACAGCAGTACTGGATTGCAATCCAAAGTATTAAGTAAATATGTGTCCATACTGATATGGATAGGAAACCTTTGGTCAGCATTGTACACTTTTCATCCTTAAAGAGAAAATATACTAGAGATCAGTACAAGACAGAGCTTAGTGGAGCTACTTAGAAGTAAGTCATGGGATGATTCTTAAGTCATGGCAAATAAAAGAAATAATTCAAAGTGTAATCCTACAAAAGCAAGTATTAGGATAGTTACAATGTTATTTTACATACAGTAGAAAGATCCTAAGCAGAATTTATTAATTTTTAACCACAATTTAAGGACACAATTTCTCACTTCTCATCCATACATACTTAATGAGTGTTAAATATATACCTGTTAAAACAGGTAGTAACTCTCATATACTTTGATATTTAAGTACGTAATTATCTG
>NW_017212214.1:0-16848 GCF_001704415.2 Capra hircus
AAGAGCGTCCTGCCAATGGAATGGAGCTTGATATGGAAATGTTAAGCGATCAGATTTGGACTTCTCCATAACGAAAAGACCACATACTCCAACAGCAGGAATTTACATGGGGAGACCTACCTATGGCAGCTCACGCCGTCGAGATTACTATGACAGAGGATATGATCGAGGCTATGATGATCGGGACTATTACAGCAGATCGTACAGAGGAGGAGGGAGGAGGAGGAGGAGGATGGAGAGCTGCTCAAGACAGGGATCAGAAATACAGAAGACGGTCACCTTCTCCCTACTATAGTCGTGGAGGATACAGATCACGTTCCAGATCTCGATCATACTCACCTCATCGCTATTAAAGCATGAAGATGAAGACTTTCTGAAACCTGCCCTAGAGTTGGGATATTGTTTGTGGACAATATTTTTTATTGTCTCCTGTTTAAAAAAGTGAACAGTGCCTGGTGAAGTTAGGTGACTTTTACACCTTTTTATGATGACTACTTTTGGTGGAGTTGAAATGCTGTTTTCATTCTGCATTTGTGTAGTTCGGTGCTTTGTTCAAAGTTAAGTGTTTTCAGAAAAGTATGTTTTACATGTATTTTTTTACAGTCTAAAATTTTGACTGCTGAGAAGTTTCTATTGTACAGAACTTCATTTAAATGGTTTTTCTACTGAATACAGGGTATTCTGAAGATTGAAGCCTGTGTGTAAAATGCTACCAAATGGCAAAAAGCAACAATAACGTTTGGTTTTTACTTTTCTTTCTAACATATCAATGCTTAGGAGAACTGTTCTGATTAGATTGTCAGTAGTAAATTAAAGAAAAAAATGCCCGTTTTCCTCGAGTCCATGAAACATACCATACTTAATATACCTGCAGTTAAGTGATAAAAATTACGCTCTGTAACTCTATACTGCTAGTGTTAAAAACTAAAGATCTTTCAATACAGCAAATGCTTAATGCTTATATAAATGTGACTTTGACAGCCTTTATGTAATCTGTATTATACATAGCAGGGAATAAGATGAGTTGCACAATGTATGCCTTAAAAAGGCTATTTCTTAAAGCTGTTAGAAGGGGATAATGGTATTTCAATTAGTAATCAGCAAGTGAAAATAATATTCCACCACAAATGTACTCTTGTTCTTCTAGCTTTTAAGACTATATGGAAAAACTGGGTGTTCAGAGTTTTGAGAAAAAAGAAGGGAACACTACACCTGTGTTGTGGATGATCTGAAGACTTTGCCTGTTCATTTTTTAAATACTAATTTCAGGTTCTTTGCTTACCAAAGGAGGCCCAATTTCACTCAAAAATTTTGAGAACTGTGTTTAAATAAATGCAAAGAAAAGAGTAAAAAGGAAAGAAAAAAAAGACCTTGCGAGGAGTTGGGGCAGGAACCTGAGGATTCCTCTACAGTGCTGACATGGATCTTGGGGTACTCTGGAGCCCCCCAGGGAAGTCAGTCTTCGTCTCGAATGGGGGCATGCACGTGCGCTTTCCCTCCCGAGCTGTAGCAGCAGTGTCACGCTTCCGTCGCGTGGATCAAGTGATCTGTGGCTTTTCCTCCAGGCTTTACCACGAGGCTATCCCAGAGGGCTGTCCCACATGCCGCCGAGGTGTGAGTCGAACCTCGGCGTGAAAGTCGAGGCAGTGCAGGGAAAACAGGTTCCTCTGGAATGGACTGAGACATCTAGGGGACTCTTGGAATGGTGGCACGACTCTGGAGTTACCTCTCGCATTTCCTGTGGAGAGCACCTCCACTTGAGATGCGACGGGAATGCCGGGAATTCTTTCCCAACGAAGCAGGGAAAGGATCCCACATCTCGAGCTACGAGGCGGAAAGGGGCTCCTCTGGATGTGGGCGGGACCTCGTGCTTCCTATCGAGAGGAGACGGGTATGTCAGGGAACTTCTTGAGTGGCAGCAAGGGTGTGAAGGACCCTTTGGAAGTTCCAGAGGTTAGGTGTGATTAGCCTCCAGACGCTTCAGCGGAAAATGGGCCTCATCTCGCCTGGAGGGGAGAACCTCCTGGATTTTCTCGAGTTGCGGCAGGTGCTCTCGACTTGACGACGGGGACCTCAGGGACCCGCTCTGGTGGGCCTCAGGAAAGGCCAGACCACATGCGAGTTGCTCGGGGCCTCTCGGATTCCTCTACCCATCGAGGCCGGGCCTAAGACCTTGTGTGGAGTCAGGTGCCGGAACCTGAGGATTCTTCTGCAGTGCTGACATGGATCTTGGGGTTACTTCTGGAGTCTCCCCAGGGGAGTCAGTCCTCGTTTGAGTGGGCGGCATGCACGTGCGCTTACCTCCCGGAGCTGTGGCAGCAGTGTCATGCTTCCCTTCGCCAGGATCCAAGGGATCTGTGGCTTTCCCACGAGGCTTTCCCCACAGGGCTATCCCACGTGCCACCGTGGTGTGAGTCGATCGATGGCTTGAAAGTCGACGGCAGTGCAGGGAAAACAGGTTTCCCTGGAATGGACTGAGACATCTGGCGGAACTCTGGGAATGGTGGCACGACCCTGGACTTCCTCTCGCCTTTCCTGTGGAGAGCGCCTCCTCTTGAGATGCGACGGGAACGCCGGGAATTCTTTCCCGACCACGCAGGGAAAGGATCCCTCTCTCGAGCTAGGAGGCGGAAACGGGGCTCCTCTGATGTGGGCGGGACTCTCGTGCTTCCTCTCGAGTGGAGACGGGTATGTCGGGAATCTTTTGATTTGCAGCAAGGGTGTGAAGGACCCTTTGGAAGTTCCAGAGGTTAGGTGTGATTAGCCTCGAGACGCCTCAGCGGAAATGGGCCTCATCTCGCCTGGAGGGGAGAACCTGCCTGGATTTTCTCGAGTTTGCGGCATGTGCTCTCGACTTAAGACGGGGACCTCAGGGACCCGCTCTGGTGGCCTCAGGAAAGGCCAGTGCCCATGGAGTTGCTCGGGGGCCTCTCGGTATTCCTCTCCCGTCGATGCCGTGGCCTAAGACCTTTGTGTGAATTCGGTGCCAGGAACCTGAGGATTCCTCTCCAGTGCTGACATGGATCTTGGGGTACTTCTGGAATCTCCCCAGGGGAGTCAGTCCTCGTCTCGAGTGGGGGCATGCACGTGCGCTTTCCTCCCGAGCTGTAGCAGCAGTGTCACGCTTCCCATCGCGTGGATCAAGGGATCTGTGGCTTTCCCTCCAGCGCTTTCCCACGAGGCTTTCCCACGAGGCTTTCCCACAGGGCTGTCCCATGTGCCACCGTGGTGTGAATGCATCTTCGGCTTGAAAGTCGAGGCAGCGCAGGGAAAACAGTTTTCCCTGGAATGGACTGAGACATCTGGGGGACTCTGGGAATGGTGGCACGACCCTGGAGTTCCTCTCGCCTTTCCTGTGGTGAGCGGCTCCTCTTGAGATGCAACGGGAACGCCGGAAATTCTTTCCCGACCACGCAGGGAAAGGATCCCTCCTCTCGAGCTAGGAGGCGGAAACGGGGCTCCTCTGGATGTGGGCGGGACAATCGTGCTTTCTCTCGAGTGGAGACGGGTATGTCCCGGAACTTCTTGAGTTGCAGCAAGGGTGTGAAGGACCCTTTGGAAGTTCCAGAAGTTAGGTGTGATTAGCCTCGAGACGCCTCACCGGAAATGGGCCTCATCTAGAATGGAGGGGAGAACCTCCTGGTTTTTCTCGAGTGGCGGCAGGTGCTCTGGACTTACGACGGGGACCTCAGGGACCCGCTCTGGTGGCCTCAGAAAAGGCCAGTCCACATGCGAGTTGCTCGGGGGCCTCTCGGGATTCCTCTCCTGTCGATGCCGTGGACTAAGACCTTGTGTGGATTTGGTGCCGGAACCTGAGGATTCCTCTCCCGTATGACATGGGTCTTGGGGGACTTCTGGAGTCTCCCCAGGGGAGTCAGTCCTCGTCTCGAGTGGGGGCATGCACGTGGGCTTTCCTCCCGAGCTGTAGCCGCAGTGTCACGCTTCCCTTTGCGAGGATCAAGGGATCTGTGTCTTTCCCTCGAGGCTTTCCCACGAGGCTTTACCTCGAGGCTTTCCAACAGGGCTGTCCCTCGTGCCACCGTGGTGTAGGTCGATCGTCGGCTTGAAAGTCAAGGCAGTGCAGGGAAAACAGGTTTCCCTGGAATGGACTGAGAAATCTGGGGGACTCTGGGAATCGTGGCACGACCCTGGAGTCCCTCTCGCCTTTCCTGTGGAGAGCGCCTCCTCTTGAGATGCGACGGGAACGCCGGGAATTCTTTCCCGACCACGCAGGGAAAGGACCACTCCTTTCGAGCTAGAAGCGGAAACGGGCTCCTCTGGCTGTGGGCGGGACTCTCGTGCATCCTCTCGAGTGGAGACGGGTATGTCGGGGAACTTCTTGAGTTGCAGCAAGGGTGTGAAGGACACTTTCGAAGTTCCAGAGGTTAGATGTTTTTAGCCTCGAGCCCCCTCAGCGGAAATGGGCCTCATCTCGCCTGGAGGGGAGAACCTCCTGGATTTTCTCGAGTTGCGTCAGGTGGTCTCGACTTACGACGGGGACCTCAGGGACCCGCTCTGGTGGCCTCAGGAAAGGCCAGTCCCCATGCGAGTTGCTCGGGGGCCTCTCGGGATTCCTCTCCCGTCGATGCCGGGGCCTAAGACCTTGTGTGGAGTCGGTGCCGGAACCTGAGGATTCCTCTCCAGTGCTGACATGGATCTTGGGGTACTTCTGCAGTCTCCCCAGGGGAGTCAGTCCTCCTCTCGAGTGGGGGCATGCACCTGTGCTTTCCTCCCGAGCTGTAGCAGCAGTGTCACGCTTCCCTTCGCGTGGATCAAGGGATCTGTGTCTTTCCCTCGAGGCTTTCCCATGAGGATTTCCCACGAGGCTTTCCCACAGGGCTGTCCCACGTGCCACCGTGGGGTAGGTCGATCGTGAGCTTGAAAGTCGAGGCAGTGCAGGAAAACAGGTTTCCCTGGAATGGACTGAGACTTCTGGGGGACTCTGGGAATGGTGGCACGACCCTGGAGTTCCTTTCGCCTTTCCTGTGGAGAGCGCCTCTTCTTGAGATGCGAAGGGAACTCCGGAATTCTTTCCCGAACACGCAGGGAAAGGATCCCTCCTCTCGAGCTAGGAGGCGGAAACGGGGCTCCTCTGGATGTGGGCGGGACTCTCGTGCTTCCTCTCGAGTGGAGACGGGTATGTCGGGGAACTTCTTGAGTTGCGGCAAGGGTGTGAAGGACCCTTTCGAAGTTCCATAGGTTAGGTGTGATTAGCCTCGAGATGCCTCAGCGGAAATGGGCCTCATCTCGCCTGGAGGGGAGAACCTCCTGGATTTTCTCGAGTTGCGGCAGGTTCTCTCGACTTTCGACAGGAATCTCAGGCACCCGCTTGGTGGCCTCAGGAAAGGCCAGTCCCCATGCGAGTTGCTCGGGGGCCTCTCGGGATTCCTCTCCCGTCAATGCCGGGGCCTAAGATCTTGTGTGGAGTGGGTGCCGGAACCTGAGGATTCCTCTCCAGTGCCGACATGGATCTTGGGGTACTTCTGGAGTCTCCCCAGGGTAGTCAGTCCTCGTCTCGAGTGGGGGCATGCACGTGCGATTTCTTCCCGAGCTGAAGCAGCAGTGTCGCGATTCCCTTCGCGAGGATCAAGGGATCAGGGCCTTTCCCTCGTGGCTTTCCCACGAGGCTTTCCCACAGGGCTGTCCCACGTGCCACCGTGGTGTGAGTCGATCCTCGGCTTGAAAGTCGCGGCAGTGCAGGGAAAACAGTTTTCCCTGGAATGGACTGAGACATCTGGTGGACTCTGGGAATGTGGCACGACCCTGGAGTTCCTCTCGCCTTTCCTGTGGAGAGCGCCTCCTCTTGAGATGCGACGGGAACGCCCGGATTTCTTTCCCGACCACGCAGCGAAATGATCCCTCCTCTCGAGCTAGGAGGCGGAAACAGGGCTCCTCTGGATGTGGGCGGGACTCTCGTGCTTCCTCTCGAGTGGAGACGGGTGTGTCGGGTAACTTCTTGAGTTGCAGCAAGGGTGTGAAGGATCCTTTGGAAGTTCCAGAGTTTAGGTGTGATTAGCCTCGAGGCGCCTCAGCGGAAATGGGCCTCATCTCGCCTGGAGGGGAGAACCTCCTGGATTTTCTCGAGTTGCGGCAGGTGCTCTCGACTTACGATGGGGACCTCAGGGACCCGCTCTGATTTCCTCAGGAAAGGCCAGTCCCCATGCGAGTTGTTTGGGGGCATCTCGGAATTCCTCTCCCGTCAATGCCGGCGCCTTATACCTTGTGTGGAGTCGATGCTGGAACCTGAGAATAACTCTCCAGTGCTTACATGGTTCTTGGGGTACTTCTGGAGTCTCCCAGGTGAGTCAGTCCTCATCTCTAGTGGGGGCATTCATGTGCACTTTCCTCCAGAGCTGTAGCAGCAGTGTCACGCTTCCCTTCGCCAGGATCCAGGGATCTCTGGCTTTATCTGGAGGCTTTCCCACGATGCTTTTTCATGAGGATTTCCCACAGGGCTGTCCCACTTGCCACCGTGGTGTGAGTCGTTCTTCGGATTGAAAGTCGAGGCAGTGCAGGGAAAACAGGTTTCCCTGGAATGGACTGAGACATCTGGGGGCTCTGGGAATGGTGGCACCACCCTGGAGTTCCTCTCGCCTTTCCTGTGGAGAGCACCTCCCCTTGAGATGTGACGGAAACACCGGGAATTCTTTCCCGACCACGCAGGGAAAGGATCCCTCCTCTCGAGCTAGGAGGCGGAAACGGGGCTCCTCTGGGTGTGGGCAGGACTCTCGTGCTTCCTCTCGAGTGGAGACTGGTATGTCGGGGATCTTCTTGAATTGCAGCAAGTGTGTGAAGGACCCTTTTGGAAGTTCCAGAGCTTAGGTGTGATAAGATTCGAGACTCCTCAGCGGAAATGGGCCTCATCTCGCCTGGAGGGGAGAACCTCCTGGATTTTCTGGAGTTGCGGCAGGTGCTCTCAACTTACGACGGGTACCTCAGGGACCCGCTCTGGTGGCCTCAGGAAAGGACAGTCCCCATGGAGTTGCTCGGGGGCCTCTCGGTATTCCTCTCACGTCGATGCCGGGGCCTAAGACCTTTTGTGGATTCGGTGCCAGAACCTGAGGATTCCTCTCCAGTGCTGACATGGATCTTGGGGTACTTCTGGAATCTCCCCAGGGGAGTCAGTCCTCGTCTCGAGTGGGGGCATGCACGTGCGCTTTCCTCCCGAGCTGTAGCAGCAGTGTCACGCTTCCCTTCGCGATGAACAAGGGATCTGTGGCATTCCCTCAAGGCTTTCCCACGAGGCTTTCCCACGAGGCTTTCCCGCAGGGCTGTCCCACGTGCCACCGTGGTGTGAGTCGATCCTCGGCTTGAAAGTCGAGGCAGTCCAGGGAAACAGGTTTCCCTGGAATGGACTGAGACATCTGGGGGACTCTGGGAATGGTGGCGTGACCTGGAGTTCCTCTCGCCTTTCCTGTGGAGAGTGCCTCCTCTTGAGATGCGACGGGAACGCCGGGAATTCTTTCCCCGACCACGCAGGGAAAGGATCCCTCCTCTCGAGCTAGGAAGCGGAAAAGGGGCTCCTAAGGATGAGGGCGGCACTCTCGTGCTTCCTCTCGAGTGGAGACGGGTATGTCGGGGAACTTCTTGAGTTGCAGCAAAGGTGTGAAGGACCCTTTGAAAGTTCCAGAGTTTAGGTGTGATAAGCCTCGAGACTCCTCAGCGGAAATGGGCCTCATCTCGCCTGGAGGGGAGAACCTCCTGGATTTTCTCGAGTTGCCCCAGGTGCTCTCGGCTTCCGACGGGGACCTCAGGGACACGCTCTAGTGCCCTCAGGAAAGGCCCGTCCCCATGCGAGTTGCTCGTGGGCCTCTAGCGATTCCTCTCCCGTCTATGCCGGGGCCTGAGACATTGTGTGGAGTCGGTGCTGGAACCTGAGGATTCCTCTCCAGTTCTGACATGGATCTTGGGGTACTTCTGGAGTCTCCCAGGGGAGTCAGTCCTCGTCGCGAGTGTGGCGTGCACGTGCGCTTTCCTCCCGAGCTTTAGCAGCAGTGTCACGCTTCCCTTTGCGTGGATCCAGGGATCTGTGGCTTTCTCAGTAGGCTTTCCCACGAGGCTTTCCCACTAGGCTTTTCACAGGGCTCTCCCACGTGCCACTGAGTTCTGAGTCGATCCTCGGCTTGAAAGTCGAGGCATTGCGGGGAAAACAGGTTTCCCTGGAATCGACTGAGACATCTGGGGGCTCTGTGAATGGTGGCACGACCCTGAGTTCCTCTCTCCTTTCCTGTGGAGAGCGCCTCTTCTTGAGATGGGACGGGAACGCCGGAAATTCTTTCCCGACCACGAAGGGAAAGGATCCCTCCTCTCGAGCTATGAGGCTGAAACGGGGCTCTTCTGGTTGTGGGCGGGACTCTCGTGCTTCCTTTCGAGTGGAAACGGGTATGTCGGGGAACTTCTTGAGTTGCAGCAATGGTGTGAAGGGCCCTTTGGAAGTTCCAGAGGTTAGGTGTGATTAGCCTCGAGATGCCTCAGCGCAAATGGGTCTCATCTCGCCTGGAGGGGAGAACCTCCTGGATTTTCTCGAGTTGCGCCAGGTGCTCTCGACTTACGACGGGGACCTCAGGGACCCGCTTTGGTGGCCTCAGGAAAGGCCAGTCCCCATGCGAGTTGCTCGGGAGCCTCTCGTGATGTCTCTCCCTCTCCAATGCTGTCTTGGATCTTGACTGGCCTTTCCTGAGGCCACCAGAGCGGGTCCCTGCGGTCCCCATTGTAAGTCGAGAGCACCTGCCGCAACTGGAGAAAATCAAGGATGTTCTCCCCTCCAGGCAAAATGAAGCCTATTTCCGCTGACACATCTCAAGGCTAAGCACACTTAAACTCTGGAACTTCCAAAGGGTCCTTCACACCCTTGCTGCAAATCAAGAAGTTCCCCGACATACCCGTCTGCACTTAAGAGGAAGCACGATAGTTCCGCCCACATCCAGAGGAGCCCCGTTTCCGCCTCATAGCTCGAGAGGAGGGATCCTTTCCCTTCGAGGTCGGGAAAGAATTCCCGGCGTTCTCGTCGCATCTCAAGAGGAGGCGCTCTCCACAGGAAAGGCGAGAGGAACTCCAGGGACATGCCACCATTCTCCGAGTCCCCCAGATGTCTCAGTCCATTCCAGGGAAACCTGTTTCCCCGCACTGACTCGACTTTCAAGCCGAGGATCGACTCACACCACTGTGGCACGTGGGACAGCCCTGTGGCAAAGCCTCGTGGGAAAGCCTCGTGGGAAAGCCTCGAGGGAAAGCCACAGATACCTTGATCCACGAGATGGGAAGCGCGACACTGCTGCTACCGCTCGGGAGGAAAGCGCACGTGCATGACCCCACTCGAGCCGAGGACTGACGCAAGCTTGGGAGACTCCAGAAGTACGCCAAGATCCATGTCAGCACTGGAGAGGAATCCTCAGGTTCCGGTCCCGACTCCACACAAAGTCTTAGGCCCCGGCATAGACGGGAGAGGAATCCTGAGAGGCCCCCTAGCACCTCGCATGGGGACTGGCCTTTCCTCGAGGTCACCAGAGCGGGTCCCTGATGTCTCCGTCGTAACTCGAGAGCACCTGACGCAACTCGAGAAAATCCAGGAGGTTCTCCCCTGCAGGCGAGATGAGGCCCGTTTCCACTGAGGTGTCTCGAGGCTAATCACACGTGAACTCTGGAACTTCAAAAGAGTCTTTCACAGTCATGCTGCAACTCAAGAAGTTCCCTGACATACCCGTCTCCACTCAAGAGGAAACACGAGGGTCCCGGCCACATCCAGAGGAGCTCCGTTTCCGGCTCGTAGCTCGAGATGAGGGATCCTTTCCCTACATGGTCGGGAAAGAATTTCCGGCATTCCCATCGCATCTCAAGAGGAGGCGCTCTCCAAAGGAAAGGGGAGAGGAACTGCAGGGTCGTGCCACCATTCCAAGACTCCCCCAGATGTCTCAGTCCATTCCACAGGAACCTGTTTTCCCTGCACTGCCTCGGCTTTCACGCCGAGGATCGACTCACACCACCGAGACACGTGGGACAGCCCTGTGGGAGAGCCTCGTGGGAAAGACTCGAGGGAAAGTCACAGATCCCTTGGTCCACGCAAGCAGAAGCATGACACTGCTGCTACAGCATGGGAGGAAAGGGCACACTCATGCTCCCACTCGAGACGAGGCCTGAATCCCCTGGGGAGACTCCAGAGGTAGCCCAAGATCCATGTCAGCACTGGAAAGGAATCCTCAGGTTCGGCACCGACTGCACACAAGGTCTTAGGCCCCGACATCGAAGGGAGAGGAATCCCGAGAGGCCCCGAGCAACTCGCATGGGGACTGGCCTTTCCTCAGGCCACCTAAGCGGGTACTTGAGGTCCAGGTCGTAAGTCGAGAGCACCTGCCGCAACTCGAGAAAATCCAGGAGGTTCTCCCCTCCAGGTGAGATGAGGCCCATTTCCGCTGAGGCGTCTCGAGGCTAATCACACCTAAACTCTCGAACTTCCAAAGAGTCCTTCACACCCTTGCTTCAACTCAAGAAGTTCCCCAACATACCCGTCGCCACTTGAGAGGAAGCAAAGGATCCCGCCCATATCCAGTGGAGCCCCTTCTCTGCCTCATAGCTCGAGAGGAGGGATCCTTTCAGTGCGTGGTCGGGAAAGAATTCCCTGCATTCCCATCGCATCTCAAGAGGAGGCGCTCGCCACAGGAAAGGCGAGAGGAACTCCAGGGTCGTGCCACCATTCCCAGAGTCCCCAAGATGTCTCAGTCCATTCCAGGGAAAACTGTTTTCCTGGCACTGCCTCCACTTTCAAGCCGAGGATCGACTCACACCACGGTTGCACGAGGGAAAGCCCTGTGGGAAAGCCTCGTGGAAAGCGTCGTGGTAAACCCTCGAGGGAAAGCCACTGATCCCTTGATCCACACGAAGGGAAGCGTGACACTGCTGCTACAGCTCTGGAGGAAAGCACACGTGCAAGCCCCAACTCGAGACGAGGACTGACTCCCCTGGGGAGACTCCAGAAGTACCCCAAAATCCATGTCAGCACTGGAGAGGAATACTCAGGTTCCGGCACCGACACGACACAAGGTCTTAGGGCCCGGCTACGACGGGAGAGGAATTCCGAGAGGCCCCCTAGCCACTCGCATGGGGACTGACCTTTCCTGAGGCCACCAGAGCGGGTCCCTGAGGTCCCTGTCGTAAGTCGAGGACACCTGCCGCAACTCGAGAAAATCCAGGAGGTTCTCCCTTTCAGGGGAGATGAGGCCCATTTCCGCTGTGGCGTCACGAGGCTAATCACACCTAACCTCTGGAACTTCCAAAGGGTCCTTAACACCCTTGCTGCAACTCAAGAAGTTACCCCACATACCCGTCTCCACCCGAGAGGAAACACGAGAGTCCCACGCACATTCAGAGTAGCCCTGTTTCCACCTCCTAGCTCGAGAGGAGGGATCCTTTCCCTGCGTGTTCGGTCAAGAATTCCCGGCTTTCCCGTCGCATCTCCAGAGGAGGCGCTCTCCACACGAAAGACGAGAGGAACTCCAGGGTCGTGCCACCATTCCCAGAGTCCCCCATGTGTCTCAGTCCATTCCAGGGAAAACTGTTTTCCCTGCACTGCCTCGACTTTCAAGCCGAGGATCGACTCACACCACTGTAGCACGTTGGACAGCCCTGTGGAAAAGCCTCGTGGGAAAGCCTCGAGGGAAAGCCTCGAGGGAAAGCCAGAGATCCCTTGATCCACGCGAAGGGAAGAGTGACACTGCTGCTACAGCTCGGGAGGAAAGCGCACGTGCATGACCCCACTCGAGACGAGGATTTACTCCCTGGGGAGACTCCAGAAGTACCCCAAGAACCATTTCAGCACTGGAGAGGAATCCTCAGGTTATGGCACCGACTCCAAACAAGGTCTTAGGCCCTGGCATCGATGGGAGAGGAATTCCGAAAGGCCCCTGAGCAACTCACATGGGTACTGGCCTTTCCTGAGGCCACCAGAGCGGGTTCCTGAGGTCCCCGTCCTAAGTCGAGAGCACCTGCCGCAACTCGAGAAAATCCAGGAGGTTCTCCCCTCCAGGCGAGATGAGGCCCTTTTCCTCTGAGGCGTCTCGAGGCTAACCATACCTAACATCTGGAACTTCCAAAGGGTCCTTCACACCCTTGCTGCAACTCAAGAAGTTCCCCGACATACCTGACTCCACTCGAGAGGAAGCACGAGAATCCCGCCCACATCCAGAGGAGCCCCGTTTCCGCCTCATACCTCGAGGTCAGGTATCCTTTCCCTGCATGTTCGGGAAAGAATTCCCGGTGTTCCCGTCGCATCTCATGAGGAGGCGCTCTCCACAGGAAAGGCGGAGGAACTCCAGGGTCATGCCACCATTCCAAGAGTCCCCCAGATATCTCAGTCTGCCGGGGTCCAGCCCCGCTGGATCCAGGGAATTCGACGGATGGACGGCGTTGTCGTGGAAAGTCTTTTTTATTTATTAATGTAAGATTAGATTAAGAAATTATAGTGTAGTAAGAAGATTAACTGGAGGAAAAGGGCTGAATATCTTGGTTTACGTGGAAGGCCAATAAAATTCCAGACAAAGAATTTTCACCATCTACGTTGGGCCACCAGCCCCTGCTTGAATATCTAAGGGTGCCTCACCTTAAGCTCCCTTTCGTGCAGGTCTTAACAGCCAGGCAAGTAAGTAGACCTGGCGAGCCTCCGCGCCCCTGGTGGAGATTCAGCCTGAAGTTAAAGTAAAAAGCAGAGAGAAGGAAAGGGAGAGAAGAAGAAAGAGAGAAAAAGACACGGGGGGAGCCTGAGTCTCAAGAAACCAGGCCGAGAGACTAGTTCGAGAAACTGGTCCGAGAAACTGGCCCCATCCTTTATTGTTCATAAAGCCTTTTATACTTTTGATAAAACATGGAGTTCAATGGGTAACACAAAATTATGTAGCGTTTGCACCCCAGACTCTTTCTGTACATCATTTTGTATACAAAAGGTCTCTGGTGATTTACATTATCTTCTGGCCAAGAGGCTTGTTAAACACTTTTTGGCTCTCTTCCTTAATGAATGTTAATTTTGTTTCCTCTGAAGTGTTTTTCTTTAATCTGCATTTCCTTAAATCATTAAAGTTACATCTCTATAAAACAAAGGTGCAGTGGGTTATAACAAAGAAGGTACTTAACTCAAAGATCTAATGTTCCTAATACCAGGTCTACTACTTGTTTTTTTAATATACCAACTCTATCTAAAAATAAAGGATATGAAAATTTAGCAGCAAGCATTGACCCAAAAAATGAAACTTTTAATCAGTCCTATTATAAAGATTTTGACTCCTCGGATGCCCCTACATTCCTAGGATGCTTTAAGCTTCCTGTGCCTCCTGGGGAAAGGAGGCCTCAAACAATCACATGCCCAGCTGTACGAGTCCTGCAGGCAGGCTAGAAAGCATTCAGAGGGGTTTTTGGATTGAAACACTCTTTCAAATGCTGAAGACTAAAGCCCTGAATTGACTTTTTCCAGAAAATGTCAGAAGAGTGGAAAAGCAGAGCAAAAAAGCCGGCAGATTTTTGTTGGGGTATGTGCGTAGGAACTTCCAGAGGGGTCCCTGAAGTCTGAACACACCATGCCTATGTCAGCTTTCTTCCTCATGACGTTATCACGGACGGGAGTCCTCATACTGGCTCCCAGCATCAGTCCAATCCAGAGGAACCTGTTTTCCCTGCACTGCCTCGACTTTCACGCTGAGGATCAACTCACACCACGGTGGCACGAGGGAAAGCCCTGTGAGAAAGCCTCGTGGGAAAGCCTCCAGGGAAAGCCACAGATCCCTTGATCCACACGACGGGAAGCGTGACCCTGCTGCTACAGCTCGGGAGGAAAGCACACGTGCGTGCCCTCACTTGAGAGGAGGATTGACTCTCCAGGGGAGACTCCAGAAGAACCCCAATATCCATGTCAGCACTGCAGAGGAAACCTCAGGTTCCGGCCCCAGAACCACACAAGTTGTTCGGCCCGGGCATCAACAGGAGAGTTATCAAGAGAAGCCCCCCAGCATCTGGCATGGGGACTGGCCTTTGATGAAGCCACCAGAGCGGGTCCCTGACGTCCCCGTCGTAAGTCGGGAGCACCTGCCGCAACTCGAGAAAATCCAGGAGGTTCTCCCCTCCAGGCGAGATGAGGCCCATTTCCAATGAGGTGTCTCGAGGCTAATTACATCTAATCTCTGGAACTTCCAAAGGGTCCTTCACACCCTTGCTGCAACTCAAGAAGTTCCCCGACATTCCCATCTCCACTCGAGAGGAAACACGAGGGTCCTGCCCACATCCAGAGTAGCCCCGTTTCATCCTCCTAGCTAGAGATGAGGGATCCTTTCCCTGCTTGGTCGGGAAAGAACTTCCGGCATTCCCGTCGCATCTCAGGTGGAGGCGCTCTCCACAGGAAGGGAGAGAGGAACTCCATGGTCGTGCCACCATTTCAAGCGTCCCCAGATGTCTCAGTCCATTCCAGAGGATCTTGTTTTTACAGAGTGCCTAAACTTTCATGCCGAGGATCGCCTCACACCACGGTGGCACGGGGGACAGCCCTGTGGGAAAGCCTCGTGGGAAAGCCTCTAGGAAAAGCCTAGAGGAAAAGCCACAGATCCATTGATCCACGCGACGGGAAGCATGACACTGCTGCTACAGCTCGGGAGGAAGGGGCATGCGCATGCCCCCACTCGAGACGAGGACTGATTCCCCTTGGGAGACTTCAGAAGTATCCCAAAAACATGTCAGCACTGGAGAGGAATACTCAGGTTCTGGCCCCCACTCCACACAAGGTCTTGGGCCCCGGCATCTACCGGTGAGGAATCCCGAGAGGCCCTCTAGCAACTCACATGGGAACTGGTCTTTCCTAAGGCCAACAGAACGGGTCCCTGAGGTCCCCGTCGTAAGTCGAGAGCACCTGCCACAACTCGAGAAAATGAAGGAGATTCGCCCCTTCAGGCGAGATGAAGCCCATTTCCACTGAGACGTCTCGAGGCTAATCACACCTAACCTCTGGAACTTCCAAAGGGTCCTTCACACCATAGCTGCAACTCAAGAAGTTCCACGAGAGACCCGTCGCCACTACATAGGAATCACCAGGGTACCACCCACATCCAGAGGAGCCCCAATTCCCCCTCCTAGCTCAATGTGAGGGATCCTTTCCCTGATTGGCCGGGAAAGAATTCCTGTCGTACCTGTCGCATCTCAAGAGGAGGCACGCTCCGCAAGAAAGGTGAGAGGAACTCCAGGGTCGTTCCACCATTCCAAAGAGTCCCCCAGAAGTCTCAGTCCTTTACAGAGGAACTTGTTTACCCTGCACTGCCTCGACGTTCACGCGGAGGACCGACACACACGATGGGTGGCACGTGGGACAGCCCTGTGGGGAAAGCCTCGTGGAAAGCTCGAGGGAAAACAAGAAACCCCCTTGATCAACCCAACGGGAAAATTGACTCTGCTCCTAATGCTCGGGAGAAAAGCGCACGTGCATGCCCCCATTGGAGACGAAGATGACTCCCCTGTGGAGACTCCAGTAGTACCCCAAGATCCATGTTAGCACTGGAGAGGAAACCTCAGGTTCGGGCACCGACTCCAAACAAGGTCTTAGGCCCCGTCATCGACCGGAGAGGAATCCCGAGAGGCCCCTTAGCAACTCGCAAGTCGACTGGCATTTCCTGAGTGGACCAGAGCGGGTTACATAAGTCCCGGTCGTAACTGGAGAGCACCTGCTGAAACTCGAGAAAATCCAGGAGGTTCTCCCCTGCAGGCGAGATGAGGCCCATTTCCGCTGAGGCGTCTCGAGTCTAATCACACCTAACCTCTGGAACTTCCAAAGGGTCCATCACACCCTTGCTGCAACTCAAGAAGTTCACCGACATACCCGTCTCCACACGAGAGGAAGCACCAGAAACCCGCCCACATCCAGAGGAGCCCCGTTTCCGCCTCCTAGCTCGAGAGGAGGGATCCTTTCCCTGCGTAGACAGGAAAGAATTCCTGGCGTTCCTGGCGCATCTCAAGAGGAGGCGCTCTCCACAGGAAAGGCGAGAGGAACTCCAGGGTCGTGCCACCATTCCCAGAGTCCCCCAGATGTCTCAGTCCATTTCAGGGAAACCTGATTTCCCTGCACTGCCTCGAATTTCTAGCCGAAGATCGACTCACACCAGGATGGCACATGAAACAGCCCTGTGGGAAAGCCTCGTGGGAAAGCCACGAGGGAAAGCCACAGATCCCTTGATCCATGCAAAAGGAAGCGTGACACTGCTGCTACAGCTCGGGAGGAAAGCGCACGTTCATGCCCCCACACAAGACGACGACTAACTCCCCTGGGAGACTCCAGAAGTACCCCAAGATCCATGTCCACACTGGAGAGGAATCCTCCGGTTCCGGCACCGACTCCATACAAGGTCTTAGGCCCCGGCATCGAAGGGAGAGGAATCCTGAGAGGCCCCCGAGGAACTCGCATGGCTCCTGGCCCTTCCTGAGGCCACTAGAGCGGGTCCCTGAGGTCCCCGTCGTAAGTCGAGAGCACCTGCCGCAACTAGAGAAAATCCATTAGGTTCTCCCCTCCAGACGAGATGAGGCCCATTTCCGCTGAGGCGTCTCGACGCTAATTACACCTAACCTCTGGAACTTCCAAAGGGTCCTTCACACCCTAGCTGCAACTCAAGAGGTTCCAGGAGAGACCCGTCGCCACTCCATAGGAATCACCAGGGTACCACCCACATCCAGAGGAGCCCCAATTCCCCCTCCTGGCTCAAAATGAGGGATCCTTTCCCTGATTGGCCGGGAAAAATTCCTGTCGTACCTGTCGCATCTCAAGAGGAGGCACGCTCCACAAGAAAGGTGAGAGGAACTCCAGGGTCGTTCACCATTCCAAGAGTCCCCAGATGT
>NW_017212215.1:0-16848 GCF_001704415.2 Capra hircus
ATGTAGGATGTAGGAATCAGAGTTGACTTCTCATACGAAAAGACCACATACTCCAACAGCAGGAATTTACATGGGGAGACCTACCTATGGCAGCTCACGCCGTCGAGATTACTATGACAGAGGATATGATCGAGGCTATGATGATCGGGACTATTACAGCAGATCGTACAGAGGAGGAGGAGGAGGAGGAGGAGGATGGAGAGCTGCTCAAGACAGGGATCAGAAATACAGAAGACGGTCACCTTCTCCCTACTATAGTCGTGGAGGATACAGATCACGTTCCAGATCTCGATCATACTCACCTCATCGCTATTAAAGCATGAAGATGAAGACTTTCTGAAACCTGCCTAGAGTTGGGATATTTGTTTGTGACAATATTTTTATTGTCTCCTGTTTAAAAGTGAACAGTGCCTGGTGAAGTTAGGTGACTTTTACACTTTTATGATGATGACTACTTTTTGGTGGAGTTGAAATGCTGTTTTCATTCTGCATTTGTGTAGTTCGGCTGCTTTGTTCAAAGTTAAGTGTTTCAGAAAAGTATGTTTTACATGTATTTTTACCAGTCTAAAAATTTGACTGCTGAGAAGTTTCTATTGTACAGAACTTCATTTAAATGGTTTTTCTACTGAATACAGGGTATTCTGAAGATTGAAGCCTGTGTGTAAAATGCTACCAAATGGCAAAAAAGCAACAATAACGTTTGGTTTTTACTTTTCTTTCTAACATATCAATGCTTAGGAGAACTGTTCTGATTAGATTGTCAGTAGTAAATTAAAGAAAAAAATGCCCGTTTTTCCTCGAGTCCATGAAACATACCATACTTAATATACCTGCAGTTAAGTGATAAAAATTACGCTCTGTAACTCTATACTGCTAGTGTTAAAAACTAAAGATCTTTCAATACAGCAAATGCTTAATGCTTATATAAATGTGACTTTGACAGCCTTTATGTAATCTGTATTATACATAGCAGGGAATAAGATGAGTTGCACAATGTATGCCTTAAAAAGGCTATTTCTTAAAGCTGTTAGAAGGGGATAATGGTATTTCAATTAGTAATCAGCAAGTGAAAAATAATATTCCACCACAAATGTACTCTTGTTCTTCTAGCTTTTAAGACTATATGGAAAAACTGGGTGGTTCAGAGTTTTGAGAAAAAGAAGGGAACACTACACCTGTGTTGTGGATGATCTGAAGACTTTGCCTGTTCATTTTTTAAATACTAATTTCAGGTTCTTTGCTTACCAAAGGAGGCCCAATTTCACTCAAAAGTTTTGAGAACTGTGTTTAAATAAATGCAAAGAAAAGAGTAAAAAAAGAAAAAAAAAAAGACCTTGTGAGGAGTTGGGGCAGGAACCTGAGGATTCCTCTACAGTGCTGACATGGATCTTGGGGTACTTCTGGAGGCCCCCCAAGGGAAGTCAGTCTTCGTCTCGAATGGGGGCATGCACGTGCGCTTTCCTCCCGAGCTGTAGCAGCAGTGTCACGCTTCCGGTCGCGTGGATCAAGTGATCTGTGGCTTTTCCTCCAGGCTTTACCACGAGGCTATCCCAGAGGGCTGTCCCACATGCCGCCGAGGTGTGAGTCGAACCTCGGCGTGAAAGTCGAGGCAGTGCAGGGAAAACAGGTTCCTCTGGAATGGACTGAGATATCTAGGGGACTCTTGGAATGGTGGCACGACTCTGGAGTTCCTCTCGCATTTCCTGTGGAGAGCGCCTCCACTTGAGATGCGACGGGAACGCCGGGAATTCTTTCCCGACGAAGCAGGGAAAGGATCCCACATCTCGAGCTACGAGGCGGAAAGGGGCTCCTTGGATGTGGGCGGGACCCTCGTGCTTCCTATCGAGAGGAGACGGGTATATCAGGGAACTTCTTGAGTGGCAGCAAGGGTGTGAAGGACCCTTTGGAAGTTCCAGAGGTTAGGTGTGATTAGCCTCCAGACGCTTCAGCGGAAATGGGCTTCATCTCGGCTGGAGGGGAGAACCTCCTGGATTTCTCGAGTTGCGGCAGTGCTCTCGACTTACGACGGGGACCTCAGGGACCCGCTCTGGTGGCCTCAGGAAAGGCCAGTCCCCATGCGAGTTGCTCGGGGGCCTCTCGGGATTCCTCTACCATCGAGGCCGGGGCCTAAGACCTTGTGTGGAGTCGGGTGCCGGAACCTGAGGATTCTTCTGCAGTGGCTGAACATGGATCTTGGCGTACTTCTGGAGTCTCCCCAGGGAGTCAGTCCTCGTTTGAGTGGGCGCATGCACGTGCGCTTACCTCCGGAGCTGTGGCAGCAGTGTCATGCTTCCCTTCGCCTGGATCAAGGGATCTGTGGCTTTCCCACGAGGCTTTCCCACAGGGCTATCCCACCTGCCACCGTGGTGTGAGTCGATCGATGGCTTGAAAACGTCAACGCAGTGCAAGGAAAACAGGTTTCCCTGGAATGGACTGAGACATCTGGTGAATCTGGGAAATGGTGGCACGACCCTGGACTTCCTCTCGACTTTCCTGTGGAGAGCGCCTCCTCTTGAGATGCGACGGGAACGCCGGGAATTCTTTCCCGACCACTCAGGGAAAGGATCCCTTCTCTCGAGCTAGGAGGCAGAAACGGTGCTCCTCTGTATGTGGGCGGGACTCTCGTGCTTCCTCTCGAGTGGAGACGGCTATGTCGGGGAAATTCTGGATTTGCAGCAAGGGTGTAAAGGACCCTTTGGAAGTTCCAGAGGTTAGGTGTGATTAGCCTGGAGACGCCTCAGTGGAAATGGTCCTCATGTTGCCAGGAGGGGAGAACCGCCCTGGATTTTCTCGAGTTGCGGCAGGTGCTCTCGACTTTCGACGGGGACCTCAGGGACCCGCTCTGGTGGCCTCAGGAAAGGCCAGTCCCTATGCGAGTTGCTCGGGGGCCTCTGGGGATTCCTCTCCATCGATGCCAGGGCCTAGACCTTGTGTGGAGTCGGTGCCGGAACTTGAGCATTCCTCTGCAGTGCTGACATGGATCTGGGGTACTTCTGAAATCTCCCCAGGGGAGTCAGTCCTCTTCTCGAGTGGGGGCATGATCGTGCGCTTTCCTCCGAGGTGTAGCAGCATTGTCACGCTTCCCGGCGAGTGGATCAAGGGATCTGTGTCTTTTCCTTGAGGCTTTCCCTCCGAGGCTTTCCCACGAGGCTTCCCACAGGGCTGTCCCACGTGCCACCGTGGTGTGAGTTGATCCTCTGCTGAAAGTCGAGACAGTGCAGGGAAAACAGGTTTCCCTTGAATGGACTTAGACATCTGGGGAACTCTGGAATGGTGGCACGTCCCTGGAGTTCCTCTCGCCTTTCCTGTGGAGAGCGCCTCCTCTTTAGATGGGACGGGAACTCCGGGAATTCTTTCCGGACCACGCAGGGAAAGGATGCATCCTCTCGAGCTATGAGGCAGAAACGGGGGCTCCTCTGGATGTGGGCGGGACTGTCGTGCTTCCTCTCCAGTGGAGACGGTTATGCCGGGGAACTTCTTGAGTTGCAGCCAAGGGTGTGAAGGACCCTTTGGAGGTTCCAGAGGTTAGGTGTGATTAACCTCGAGACACCTCAGCAGAAAAGGGCCTCATCTCGCCTGGAGGGGAGAACCTCCTGGATTTTCTCGAGGTGCGGCAGGTGCTGTCGACTTACGACGGGGACCTCAGGGACCCGCTATGGTGGCCTGAGTAAAGGCCAGTCCCCATTCGAGATGTTTGGGGGGCCCGCTCGGAATTCCTCTACCGTCGATGCCGGGCCTAAGACTTTGAGTGGAGTCGGTGACGCAAACCTGAGGATTCCTCTCCACTGCTGACATGGATCTTGGGGTACTTCTGGTGTCTCCCCAGGGGAGTCAGTCCACGTCTCGATTGGCGGCATGCAGTTCGATTCCCTCCCCAGCTGTAACAGCAGTGGTCACGCTTCCCCGTCGAGTGGATCCAAGGGATCAGTGTCTTTCCCTTGAGGCTATCACATGAGGCTTTCCCAGGAGGCTTTCCCACAGGGCTGTCCCACGTGCCACCGTGGTGTGAGTCGATCCTCGGCATGAAATCGAGGCAGTGCAGGGAAAACAGTATTCCCTGGAATGGACTGAGACATCTGGGGGACTCTGGGAATGGTGGCAAGACTCTTGAGTTCCTCTCGCCTTTCCTGAGGAGACCGCCTCCTCATGAGATGCGACGGGAATGCAGGCAATTCTTTCCCAACCACGCAGGGAAAGGATCCATCCTCTCGAGCTAAGAGGCGTAAACGGTGCTCCTCTGGATGTGGGCGGGACTCTCGTGCTTCCTCTCCAGTGGAGACGGTTATGTCCGGGAACTTCTTAAGTTGCAGCAAGGGTGTGAAGGACCCTTTGGAAGTTCCAGAGGTTAGGTGTGATTAACCTCGAGACACCTCAGTGGAAATGGGCCTCATCTCGCCTGGAGGGGATAAACCTCCTGGATTTTTTCGAGTTGGGGCAGGTGCTCTCGACTTACGACAGTGACCTCAGGGACCCGTTCTGGTGGCCTCAGCAAAGGCCGGTCCCCATGCGAGATGCTTGGGGGCTTCTCGTTATTCCTCTACCTTCGATGTCGGGGCCTAAGACCTTGTGTGGAGTTGGTGCCGAAATCTGAGGATTCATCTGCAGTGCTGACATGGATCTTGGGGTACTTCAGGAGTCTCCCCAGGGGAGTCAGTCCTCGTCTCGAGTGGGGGCATGCAGTTCGATACCCTCCCGAGCTGTAGCAGCAGTGTCACGCTTCCCGTTGCATGGATCAAGGGATCTGTGGCTTTCCCTCTAGGCTTTCCCATGAGGCTTTCCCCACCAGGGCTGTCCCACATGCCACCTTGGTGTGAGACGATCCTCGGCGTGAAAGTCATGGCAGTGCAGGGAAAACAGGTTCCTCTGGAATGGACTGAGACATCTGGGGAACTCTTGGAATGGTGGCACGACCCTGGAGTTCCTCTGGCCTTTCCTGTGGAGAGCACTTCCTCTTGAGATGCGACCGGGAACGCCAGGAATTCTTTCCCGACCACGCAGGGAAAGGATCCCTCCTGTCTAGATACGAGGCGGAAACGGGGCTCCTCTGGATGTGGGTGGGACCCTCGTGCTTCATCTCGAGTGGAGACGGGTATGTCGGTGATCTTCTTGACTTGCCGCAGGGGTGTCAAAGACCCTTTGGAAGTTCCAGAGGTTAGGTGTGATTAGCCTCGAGATGCCTCAGGGGAAATGGGCCTCATCTCGCCTGGGAGGGGAGAACCTCCTGGATTATCTTGAGTTGGAGCAGTTGCTCTCGTCTTAGCATGGGGACCTCAGGGACCCGCTCCTGTGGCCTCAGAAAAGGCCAGTGCCCATGGGAGTTGCTAGGGGGCCTCTCAGGATTCCTCTCACGTCGATGCCGGGGCCTAAGACCTTGTGTGGAGAGCCCGAGCGGAGGCGGCGCGGAGCGTTTCGGTTCTCAGTGCCTGGGGCACTGGTGTGTGGTGTGAGGCTGCGGCGGAGCCTCTACACTGAAGGTGCGAGAGGTTGGCAGCTTCGATTGAAGCACATCGAGCGGCGACAGCAGTGAAAGTCATGAGCGACAGCGGCGAGGAGAACTACGGCGAGGGGGAATCCCGTTCTGCTTCCAGAAGCGGAAGTGCTCATGGATCTGGGAAATCTGCAAGTCATACCCCTGCAAGGTCTCGCTCCAAGGAAGATTCCAGGCGTTCCAGATCAAAGTCCAGGTCCAGATCGGAATCTAGGTCTAGATCCAGAAGAAGTTCTCGGAGGCATTATACAAGGTCACGATCTCGGTCCCGGTCCCATAGAAGATCTCGTAGCAGATCTTACAGCAGAGATTATCGAAGACGGCATAGCCACAGTCATTCTCCCATGTCTACTCGCTGGCGTCATGTTGGGAATCGGGCAAATCCTGATCCTAACTGTTGTCTTGGAGTATTTGGATTGAGCTTGTATACTACAGAAAGAGATCTAAGAGAAATGTTCTCTAAATATGGCCCAATTGCTGATGTATCTATTGTATATGACCAGCAGTCTAGACGTTCAAGAGGATTTGCCTTTGTATACTTTGAAAATGTAGATGATGCCAAGGAAGCAAAAGAGCGTGCCAATGGAATGGAGCTTGATGGATGTAGGATCAGAGTTGACTTCTCCATAACGAAAAGACCACATACTCCAACAGCAGGAATTTACATGGGGAGACCTACCTATGGCAGCTCACGCCGTCGAGATTACTATGACAGAGGATATGATCGAGGCTATGATGATCGGGACTATTACAGCAGATCGTACAGAGGAGGAGGAGGAGGAGGAGGAGGATGGAGAGCTGCTCAAGACAGGGATCAGAAATACAGAAGACGGTCACCTTCTCCCTACTATAGTCGTGGAGGATACAGATCACGTTCCAGATCTCGATCATACTCACCTCATCGCTATTAAAGCATGAAGATGAAGACTTTCTGAAACCTGCCCTAGAGTTGGGATATTGTTTGTGGACAATATTTTTTATTGTCTCCTGTTTAAAAAGTGAACAGTGCCTGGTGAAGTTAGGTGACTTTTACACCTTTTATGATGACTACTTTTGGTGGAGTTGAAATGCTGTTTTCATTCTGCATTTGTGTAGTTCGGTGCTTTGTTCAAAGTTAAGTGTTTTCAGAAAAGTATGTTTTACATGTATTTTTTTACAGTCTAAAATTTTGACTGCTGAGAAGTTTCTATTGTACAGAACTTCATTTAAATGGTTTTTCTACTGAATACAGGGTATTCTGAAGATTGAAGCCTGTGTGTAAAATGCTACCAAATGGCAAAAAGCAACAATAACGTTTGGTTTTTACTTTTCTTTCTAACATATCAATGCTTAGGAGAACTGTTCTGATTAGATTGTCAGTAGTAAATTAAAGAAAAAAATGCCCGTTTTCCTCGAGTCCATGAAACATACCATACTTAATATACCTGCAGTTAAGTGATAAAAATTACGCTCTGTAACTCTATACTGCTAGTGTTAAAAACTAAAGATCTTTCAATACAGCAAATGCTTAATGCTTATATAAATGTGACTTTGACAGCCTTTATGTAATCTGTATTATACATAGCAGGGAATAAGATGAGTTGCACAATGTATGCCTTAAAAAGGCTATTTCTTAAAGCTGTTAGAAGGGGATAATGGTATTTCAATTAGTAATCAGCAAGTGAAAATAATATTCCACCACAAATGTACTCTTGTTCTTCTAGCTTTTAAGACTATATGGAAAAACTGGGTGGTTCAGAGTTTTGAGAAAAAAGAAGGGAACACTACACCTGTGTTGTGGATGATCTGAAGACTTTGCCTGTTCATTTTTTAAATACTAATTTCAGGTTCTTTGCTTACCAAAGGAGGCCCAATTTCACTCAAAAGTTTTGAGAACTGTGTTTAAATAAATGCAAAGAAAAGAGTAAAAAGGAAAGAAAAAAAAAAGACCTTGTGAGGAGTTGGGGCAGGAACCTGAGGATTCCTCTACAGTGCTGACATGGATCTTGGGGTACTTCTGGAGCCCCCCCAAGGGAAGTCAGTCTTCGTCTCGAATGGGGGCATGCACGTGCGCTTTCCTCCCGAGCTGTAGCAGCAGTGTCACGCTTCCGGTCGCGTGGATCAAGTGATCTGTGGCTTTTCCTCCAGGCTTTACCACGAGGCTATCCCAGAGGGCTGTCCCACATGCCGCCGAGGTGTGAGTCGAACCTCGGCGTGAAAGTCGAGGCAGTGCAGGGAAAACAGGTTCCTCTGGAATGGACTGAGATATCTAGGGGACTCTTGGAATGGTGGCACGACTCTGGAGTTCCTCTCGCATTTCCTGTGGAGAGCGCCTCCACTTGAGATGCGACGGGAACGCCGGGAATTCTTTCCCGACGAAGCAGGGAAAGGATCCCACATCTCGAGCTACGAGGCGGAAAGGGGCTCCTTTGGATGTGGGCGGGACCCTCGTGCTTCCTATCGAGAGGAGACGGGTATATCAGGGAACTTCTTGAGTGGCAGCAAGGGTGTGAAGGACCCTTTGGAAGTTCCAGAGGTTAGGTGTGATTAGCCTCCAGACGCTTCAGCGGAAATGGGCTTCATCTCGGCTGGAGGGGAGAACCTCCTGGATTTTCTCGAGTTAAGGCAGGTGCTCTCGACTTACGACGGGGACCTCAGGGACCCGCTCTGGTGGCCTCAGGAAAGGCCAGTCCCCATGCGAGTTGCTCGGGGGCCTCTCGGGATTCCTCTACCATCGAGGCCGGGGCCTAAGACCTTGTGTGGAGTCGGTGCCGGAACCTGAGGATTCTTCTGCAGTGCTGACATGGATCTTGGGGTACTTCTGGAGTCTCCCCAGGGGAGTCAGTCCTCGTTTGAGTGGGCGCATGCACGTGCGCTTACCTCCGGAGCTGTGGCAGCAGTGTCATGCTTCCCTTCGCCTGGATCAAGGGATCTGTGGCTTTCCCACGAGGCTTTCCCACAGGGCTATCCCACCTGCCACCGTGGTGTGAGTCGATCGATGGCTTGAAAGTCAACGCAGTGCAAGGCAAAACAGGTTTCCCTGGAATGGACTGAGACATCTGGTGAATCTGGGAATGGTGGCACGACCCTGGACTTCCTCTCGACTTTCCTGTGGAGAGCGCCTCCTCTTGAGATGCGACGGGAACGCCGGGAATTCTTTCCCGACCACTCAGGGAAAGGATCCCTTCTCTCGAGCTAGGAGGCAGAAACGGTGCTCCTCTGTATGTGGGCGGGACTCTCGTGCTTCCTCTCGAGTGGAGACGGCTATGTCGGGGAAATTCTGGATTTGCAGCAAGGGTGTAAAGGACCCTTTGGAAGTTCCAGAGGTTAGGTGTGATTAGCCTGGAGACGCCTCAGTGGAAATGGTCCTCATGTTGCCAGGAGGGGAGAACCGCCTGGATTTTCTCGAGTTGCGGCAGGTGCTCTCGACTTTCGACGGGGACCTCAGGGACCCGCTCTGGTGGCCTCAGGAAAGGCCAGTCCCTATGCGAGTTGCTCGGGGGCCTCTGGGGATTCCTCTCCCATCGATGCCAGGGCCTAGACCTTGTGTGGAGTCGGTGCCGGAACTTGAGCATTCCTCTGCAGTGCTGACATGGATCTTGGGGTACTTCTGAAATCTCCCCAGGGGAGTCAGTCCTCTTCTCGAGTGGGGGCATGATCGTGCGCTTTCCTCCCGAGGTGTAGCAGCATTGTCACGCTTCCCGGCGAGTGGATCAAGGGATCTGTGTCTTTTCCTTGAGGCTTTCCCTCGAGGCTTTCCCACGAGGCTTTCCCACAGGGCTGTCCCACGTGCCACCGTGGTGTGAGTTGATCCTCTGCTGAAAGTCGAGACAGTGCAGGGAAAACAGGTTTCCCTTGAATGGACTTAGACATCTGGGGAACTCTGGGAATGGTGGCACGTCCCTGGAGTTCCTCTCGCCTTTCCTGTGGAGAGCGCCTCCTCTTTAGATGGGACGGGAACTCCGGGAATTCTTTCCGGACCACGCAGGGAAAGGATGCATCCTCTCGAGCTATGAGGCAGAAACGGGGCTCCTCTGGATGTGGGCGGGACTGTCGTGCTTCCTCTCCAGTGGAGACGGTTATGCCGGGGAACTTCTTGAGTTGCAGCAAGGGTGTGAAGGACCCTTTGGAGGTTCCAGAGGTTAGGTGTGATTAACCTCGAGACACCTCAGCAGAAAAGGGCCTCATCTCGCCTGGAGGGGAGAACCTCCTGGATTTTCTCGAGGTGCGGCAGGTGCTGTCGACTTACGACGGGGACCTCAGGGACCCGCTATGGTGGCCTGAGTAAAGGCCAGTCCCCATTCGAGATGTTTGGGGGCCGCTCGGAATTCCTCTACCGTCGATGCCGGGGCCTAAGACTTTGAGTGGAGTCGGTGACGCAACCTGAGGATTCCTCTCCACTGCTGACATGGATCTTGGGGTACTTCTGGTGTCTCCCCAGGGGAGTCAGTCCACGTCTCGATTGGCGGCATGCAGTTCGATTCCCTCCCCAGCTGTAACAGCAGTGTCACGCTTCCCGTCGAGTGGATCAAGGGATCAGTGTCTTTCCCTTGAGGCTATCACATGAGGCTTTCCCAGGAGGCTTTCCCACAGGGCTGTCCCACGTGCCACCGTGGTGTGAGTCGATCCTCGGCATGAAATCGAGGCAGTGCAGGGAAAACAGTATTCCCTGGAATGGACTGAGACATCTGGGGGACTCTGGGAATGGTGGCAAGACTCTTGAGTTCCTCTCGCCTTTCCTGAGGAGACCGCCTCCTCATGAGATGCGACGGGAATGCAGGCAATTCTTTCCCAACCACGCAGGGAAAGGATCCATCCTCTCGAGCTAAGAGGCGTAAACGGTGCTCCTCTGGATGTGGGCGGGACTCTCGTGCTTCCTCTCCAGTGGAGACGGTTATGTCCGGGAACTTCTTAAGTTGCAGCAAGGGTGTGAAGGACCCTTTGGAAGTTCCAGAGGTTAGGTGTGATTAACCTCGAGACACCTCAGTGGAAATGGGCCTCATCTCGCCTGGAGGGGATAACCTCCTGGATTTTTTCGAGTTGGGGCAGGTGCTCTCGACTTACGACAGTGACCTCAGGGACCCGTTCTGGTGGCCTCAGCAAAGGCCGGTCCCCATGCGAGATGCTTGGGGGCTTCTCGTTATTCCTCTACCTTCGATGTCGGGGCCTAAGACCTTGTGTGGAGTTGGTGCCGAAATCTGAGGATTCATCTGCAGTGCTGACATGGATCTTGGGGTACTTCAGGAGTCTCCCCAGGGGAGTCAGTCCTCGTCTCGAGTGGGGGCATGCAGTTCGATACCCTCCCGAGCTGTAGCAGCAGTGTCACGCTTCCCGTCGAGTAGATCAAGGGATCTGTGGCTTTCCCTCGAGGCTTTCCCACGAGGCTTTCCCACAGGACTGTCCCACGTGCCACCGTGGTGTGAGTCGATCCTCGGCTTGAAAGTCGAGGCAGTGCAAGGAAAACAGTTTTCCCTGGAATGGACTGAGACATCTGGGGGAATCTGGGAATGGTGGCACGACCCTGGAGTTCCTCTCGCCTTTCCTGTGGAGAGTGCCTCCACTTCAGATGTGACGGGAACGCCGGGAATTCTTTCCCCACCATGCAGGGAAAGGATCCCTCCTCTCGAGCTAGGAGGCGGAAACGGGGCTCCTCTGGATGTGGGCGGGACAATCGTGCTTCCTCTCGAGTGGAGACGGGTATGTCAGGGAACTTCTTGAGTTGCAGCAAGGGTGTGAAGGGCCCTTTGGAAGTTCCAGAGTTAGGTGTGATTAGCCTCGAGACGCCGCATCGGAAATGAGCCTCATCTAGAATGGAGGGGAGAACCTCCTGGTTTTTCTCGAGTGGCGGCAGGTGCTCTCGACTTACGATGGGGACCTCAGGGACCCGCTCTGGTGGCCTCAGGAAAGGCCAGTCCCCATGCGAGTTGCTCGGGGGCCTCTCGGGTTTCCTCTCCCGTCAATGCCGGGGCTTAAGACCTTGTGTGGAGTCGGTGTCGGAACCTGAGGATTCCTCTCCAGTGCTGACATGGATCTTGGGGGCTTCTGGTGTCTCCCCAGGGGAGTCAGTCCTCGTCTCGAGTGGGGGTAGGCACGTGCGCTTTCCTCCCGAGCTGTAGCAGCAGTGTCACGCTTCCCTTCTCGTGGATCAAGCGATCTATGGCTTTCCCTCGAGGCTTTCCCATGAGGCTTTCCCATGAGGCTTTCCCACAGGTCTGTCCCACGTGCCACCGTGGATGTGAGTCGAACCTCGGCTTGAAATTCGAGGCAGTGCAGGGAAAACAGGTTTCCCTGGAATGGACTGAGAAATCTGGGGGACTCTGGGAATGGTGGCACGACCCTGGAGTCCCTCTCGCCTTTCCTGTGGAAGAGCGCCTCCTCTTGAGTTGCGACGGGAACGCCGGGAATTCTTTCCCGACCACGCAGGGAAAGGACCCCTCCTTTCGAGCTAGAAGCGGAAACGGGCTCCTCTGGATGTGGGCGGGACTCTCGTGCTTCCTCTCGAGTGGAGACGGGTATGTCGGGGAACTTCTTGAGTTGCAGCAAGGGTGTGAAGGACCCTTTGGAAGTTCCAGAGGTTAGGTGTGATTAGCCTCGAGACGCCTCAGCGGAAATGGGCCTCATCTTGCCTGGAGGGGAGAACCTCCTGGATTTCCTCGAATTGCAGCAGGTGCTCTCGACTTACGACGGGGACCTCAGGGACCCGCTCTGGTGGCCTCAGGAAAGGCCAGTCCCCATGTGAGTTGCTCGGGGGCCTCTCCGGATTCCTCTCCCTTCGATGCCGGGGTCTAAGACCTTGTGTGGAGTCGGTGCCGGAACCGGAGGATTCCTCTCCAGGGCTGACAAGGATCGTGGGGTACTTCTGGAGTCTCCCCAGGGGAGTCAGTCCTCGTCTTGAATGGGGGCATGCACGTGCGCTTTCCTCCCGAGCTGTAGCAGCAGTCACGCTTCCCTTCGCGTGGATCAAGGGATCTGTGGCTTTCCCTCGAGGCTTTCCCACGAGGCTTTCACACAGGGCTGTCCCACGTGACACCGTGGTGTAGTTCGATCGTCGGCTTGAAAGTCGAGGCAGTGCAGGGAAAACAGGTTTCCCTGGAATGGACTGAGACATCTGGGGGACTCTGGGAATGGTGGCACGACCCTGGAGTTCCTCTCGCCTTTCCTGTGGAGAGCGCCTCCTCTTGAGATGCGATGGAACGCTTGGAATTCTTTGCCGATCACGCAGGGAAAGGATTCCACCTCTCGAGCTAGCAGGCGGAAACGGGGCTCCTCTGGATGTGGGCGGGACTCTCGTGCTTCCTCTCGAGTGGAGACGGGTATGTCGGGGAACTTCTTGAGTTGCAGAAAGGGTGTGAAGGACCCTTTGGAAGTTCCAGAGGTTAGGTGTGATTAGCCTCGAGACGCCTCAGCGGAAATGGTCCTCATCTCCCCTGGAGGGGAGAACCTCCTGGATTTTCACGAGTTGTGGCAGGTGGTCTCGACTTACGACGGGGATCTCAGGGACCCGTTCTGGTGGCCTCAGGAAAGGCCCAGTGCCCATGCGAGTTGCTCGGGGGCCTCTCGGGATTCCTCTCCCGTCGATGCCTGGGCCTAAGACCTTGTGTGGAGTCGGTACCGGAACCTGAGAATTCCTCTGCAGTGCTGACATGGATCTTGGGGTACTACTGGAGTCTCCCCAGGGGAGTCAGTCCTCGGCTCGACTGGGGGCATGCACGTGCGCTTTCCTCCCGAGCTGTAACAGCAGTGTCACTCTTCCCTTCGCGTGGATCAAGTGATCTGTGGCTTTCCCTCGAGGCTTTCCCATGCGGCTTTCCCACGTGGCTTTCCCACAGGGCTGTCCCAGGTGCCACCGTGTTGTGAGTCGATCCTCGGCTTGAAAGTCGAGGCAGAGCAGGGAAAACAGGTGTCCCTGGAATGGACTGAGACATCTGGGGGACTCTGGGAATGGTGGCACGACCCTGGAGTTCCTCTCGCCTTTCCTGTGGAGAGCGCCTCCACTTGGGATGCAAGGGGAACGCAGGGAATTCATTCCCGACCACGCAGGGAAAGGATCCCTCCTCTCGAGCTAGTAGGCGGAATCGGCGCTCCTTTGGATGTGGGCGGGACTCTCGTTCTTCCTCTCGAGTGGAGACGGGTATGTCGGGGAACTTCTTGAGTTGCAGTAAGGGTGTGAAGGACCCTTTCGAAGTTCCAGAGGTTAGATGTGATTAGCCTCGAGCCCCCTCAGCGGAAATGGGCCTCATCTCGCCTGGAGGGTAGAACCTCCTGGATTTTCTCGAGGTTGCGGCAGGTGGTCTCGACTTACGACGGGGACCTCAGGGACCCGCTCTGGTGGCCTCAGGAAAGGCCAGTCCCCATGCGAGTTGCTCGGGGGCCTCTCGGGATTCCTCTCCCCTCGATGCTGTGGCCTAAGACCTTGTGTGGAGTCGGTGCCGGAACCTGAGGGATTCCTCTCCAGTGCTGACATGGATCTTGGGGTACTTCTGCAGTCTCCCCAAGGGAGTCCAGTCCTCCTCTCGGAGTGGGGGCATGCACGTGCGCTTTCCACCCGAGCTGTAGCAGCAGTGTCACGCTTCCCTTCGCGTGGATCAAGGGATCTGTGGCTTTCCCTCGAGGCTTTCCCATGAGAATTTCCCACATGCCTTTCCCACAGGTCTGTCCCACGTGCCACCGTGGTGTGAGTCGATCCTCGGCGTGAAAGTCGAGGCAGAGCAGGGAAAACAGGTGTCCCTGGAATGGACTGAGACATCTGGGGGACTCTGGGAATGGTGGCACCACCTTGGAGTATCTCTCGCCTTCCCTGTGGAGATCGCCTCCTTCTTGAGATGCGACGGGAACGCCGGGAATTCTTTCCCGAACACGCAGGGAAAGGATCCCTCCTCTCGAGCTAGGATGCGTAATCGGGGCTCCTCTGGATGTGGGCGGGACTCTCGTGCTTCCTCTCGAGTGGAGACGGGTATGTCGGGGAACTTCTTGAGTTGCCAGCAAGGGTGTGAAGGACCCTTTGGAAGTTCCAGATGTTAGATGTGATTAGCCTCGAGCCCCCTCAGCGGAAATGGGCCTCAAATCGCCTGGAGGGGAGAACCTCCTTGATTTTCTCGAGTTGCGGCAGGTGGTCTCGACTTACGACGGGGACCTCAGGGACCCGCTCTGGTTGCCTCAGGAAAGGCCAGTCCCCATGCGAGTTGCTCGGGGGCCTCTCGGGATTCCTCTCCCGTCGATGCTGCGGCCTAAGACCTTGTGTGGAGTCGGTGCCGGAAACTAAGTATTCCTCCCTAGTGATGGCATGGATCTTGGGGTACTTCTGGAGTCTCCCCAGGGGAGTCAGTCTTCGTCTCGAGTGGGGGCACGCACGTGCAATTTCCTCCCGAGCTGTAGCAGCAGTGTCACTCTTCCCTTCGCGTGGATCAAGGGATCTGTGGCTTTCGCTTGAGGCTTTCACACGAGGCTTTCCCAAGAGGGTTTCCCACGAGGCTTTCACACGAGGCTTTCCAAACAGGGCTGTCCCACGTGCCACCGTGGTGTGAGTCGATCCTCGGATTGAAATTTCGAGGCAGTGCAGGGAAAACAGGTTTCCCTGAATGGACTGAGACATCTGGGGGACTCTGGGAATGGTGACACGACCCTGGAGTTCCTCTCGCTTTTCCTGTGGAGAGCGCCTGCTCTTGGGATGCAACTGGAAAGCAGGGAATTCATTCCCGACGACGCAGGGACAGGATCCCACCTCTCGAGCTAGGAGGCGGAAACGGGGCTCCTCTGGATGTGGGCGGGACTCTCGTGCATCCTCTCGAGTGGAGACGGGTATGTCGGGGACCTTCTTGAGTTGCCGCAAGGGAGTGAAGGACCCTTTGGAAGTTCCAGAGGTTAGGTGTGTTTAGCCTCGAAACGAATCAGCGGGAAATGGGCCTCATCTCGCCTGGAGGGGAGAACCTCCTGGATTATCTCGAGTTTGGCAGGTGCTCTCGACTTAGGACGGGGACCTCAGGGACCCGCTCTGGTGGCCTCAGGAAAGTTACAGTCCCCATCCGAGTTGCTCGGTGGCCTCTCGGATACCTCTTCCGTCGATGCCGGGGGCCTAAGACTTTGAGTGGAGTCCGGTGACGCAAACCTGAGGATTCCTCTCCACTGCTGACATGGATCTTGGGGTACTTCTGGTGTCTCCCCAGGGGAGTCAGTCCACGTCTCGATTGGCGGCATGCAGTTCGATTCCCTCCCCAGCTGTAACAGCAGTGTCACGCTTCCCGTCGAGTGGATCAAGGGATCAGTGTCTTTCCCTTGAGGCTATCACATGAGGCTTTCCCAGGAGGCTTTCCCACAGGGCTGTCCCACGTGCCACCGTGGTGTGAGTCGATCCTCGGCATGAAATCGAGGCAGTGCAGGGAAAACAGTATTCCCTGGAATGGACTGAGACATCTGGGGACTCTGGGAATGGTGGCAAGACTCTTGAGTTCCTCTCGCCTTTCCTGAGGAGACCGCCTCCTTCATGAGATGCGACGGGAATGCAGGCAATTCTTTCCCAACCACGCAGGGAAAGGATCCATCCTCTCGAGCTAAGAGGCGTAAACGGTGCTCCTCTGGATGTGGGCGGGACTCTCGTGCTTCCTCTCCAGTGGAGACGGTTATGTCGGGAACTTCTTAAGTTGCAGCAAGGGTGTGAAGGACCCTTTGGAAGTTCCAGAGGTTAGGTGTGATTAACCTCGAGACGCCTCAGTGGAAATGGGCCTCATCTCGCCTGGAGGGGAGAACCTCCTGGATTTTTTCGAGTTGGGGCAGGTGCTCTCGACTTACGACAGGACCTCAGGGACCCGTTCTGGTGGCCTCAGCAAAGGCCAGTCCCCATGCGAGTGCTTGGGGGCTTCTCGTTTCCTCTCCTTCGATGTCGGGCCTAAGACCTTGTGTGGAGTTGGTGCCGAAACCTGAGGATTCATCTCAGTGCTGACATGGATCTTGGGGTACTTCTGGAGTCTCCCCAGGGGAGTCAGTCCTCGTCTCGAGTGGGGGCATGCAGTTCGATACCCTCCCGAGCTGTAGCAGCAGTGTCACGCTTCCCCGCGAGTGATCAAGGGATCTGTGGCTTTCCCTCGAGGCTTTCCACGAGGCTTTCCCACAGGACTGTCCCACGTGCCACCGTGGTGTGAGTCGATCCTCGGCTTGAAAGTCGAGGCAGTGCAGGAAAAACAGTTTTCCCTGGAATGGACTGAGACATCTGGGGGACTCTGGGAATGGTGGCACGACCCTGGAGTTCCTCTCGCCTTTCCTGTGGAGAGTGCCTCCACTTAGATGTGACGGGAACGCCGGGAATTCTTTCCCACCATGCAGGGAAAGGATCCCTCCTCTCGAGCTAGGAGGCGGAAAGTGGAGACGGTATGTCAGGGAACTTCTTG
>NW_017212216.1:0-16847 GCF_001704415.2 Capra hircus
TTCTTGAGTTGCAGCAAGGTGTGAAAGGACCCTTTGGAAGTTCCAGAGGTTAGGTGTGATTAGCCTCGAGACGCCTCAGCGGAAACGGGCCTCATCTGGCCTGGAGGGAGAACTCTGGATTTTCTCGAGTTGTGGCAGGTGCTCTCGGACTTACGACGGGGACGCTCAGCGACCCGCTCTGGTGGTCTCAGGAAAGGCCAGTCCCCATGCGAGTTTTTCGGGGGCTCTCGGGATTCCTTCCCGTCGATGCGGGCTAAGACCTTTTGTGGATCGCTGCGGCACCTGAGGATTCCTCTCCAGTGCTGACATGGATTTGGGGTTCTTCTGGAGTCTCCCAAGGGAGTCAGTCCTCGTCTCGAATGGGGGCATGCACGTGCAATTTCCTCTCGAGCTGTAGCAGCAGTGTCACGCTTTCCTTCACGTGGATCAAGGGATCTGTGGCTTTCACTCGAGGCTTGCCCAGGAGGTTTTCCCACAGGGCTGTCCCACGTGCCCCGTGGTGTGAGTCGATCCTCGGCTTGAAAGTCGAGGCAGTGCAGGGAAAACAGGTTTCCCTGGAATGGACTGAGACATCTGGGGGACTCTGGAATGGTGGCACGACCCTGGAGTTCTCTCGCCTTTCCTGTGGAGAGCGCCTCCTCTTGAGATGCGACGGAAACCGGGAATTCTCTCCGACCACGCATGGGAAGGATCCCTCCTCTCGAGCTAGGAGGCGGAAACGGGGCTCTCTGGATGAGGGCGGGACTCTCGTGCTTCCTCTCGAGTGGAGACGGGTATGTCGGGGAACTTCTTGAGTTGCAGCAAGGGTGTGAAGGACCCTTTGGAAGTTCCAGAGGTTAGGTGTGATTAGCCTCGAGACGCCTCAGCGGAAATGGGCCTCATCTCGCCTGGAGGGGAGAACCTCCTGGATTTTCTCGAGTAGCGGCAGGTGCTCTCGACTTATGACGGGGACCTCAGGGACCCGCTCTGGTGGCCTCAGGAAAGGCCAGTCCCCATGCGAGTTGCTCGGGGCCTCTCGGGATTCCTCTCCTCTTCGATGCCGGGGCCTAAGCCTGCCGGGAGCCAGTGTGAGGAAGCCCGCCCGTGACAAGTTTATGAGAAGGAAGCTCACATAAAGGCGTGCTCAGACTTCAGGAACCCCTCTGGAAATTTTTAAGCATGTACCCCAACAAAAATCTGCCGGTTTTTGTGCTCTGCTTTTTCACTCTTCTGACCTTTTCTGGAAAAAGTCAATTCAGGGCGTTAGTCTTCTGCATTTGAAAGAGTGTTTCAATCCAAAAACCTCTGCTGGCTTTCTAGCCTGCCTGTAGGACTCGTACAGCTGCGCTTGTGATTGTTTGAGGCCTCCTGACCGCAGGAGGCACAGGAAGCTTAAAACATCCTAGGAATGCAGGAGCTTCCGAGGAGTCAAAAGCTTTAGAATAGGACTGATTAAAAGTTTCATTTTTTGGGTCAATGCTTGCTGCCAAATTTTCATATCCTTTATTTTTAGATATAGTTGGTATATAGAAAAACAAGTAGTAGACCTGGTATTAGCAACATTAGATCTTTGAGTTAAGTACCTTCTTTGTTATAACCCACTGCACCTTTGTTCTATAGAGATGTAACTTTAATGCTTTAAGGAGATGCAGATTAAAGAAAAACACTTCAGGGGAAACAAAATTAACATTCATTAAGGAAGAGAGCCAAAAAGTGTTAACAAGCCTCTTGGCCAGAAGATAATGTAAATCACCTGAGACCTTTTGTATACAAAATGATATACAGAAAGAATCTGGGTTGTGAACGCTACATAATTTTGTGTTATCCATTGATCTCCATGTTTTATCAAAAGTATAAAAGGCCTTCTGAACAATAAAGGAGGAGGCCAGGGGCCGGGGCCAGTTTCTCGGACCAGCTTCTCGAACTAGTCTCTCAGCCTGGTTTCTTGGGACTCTGGCTCCCCCCGTGTCTTTCTCTCTCTTTCTTCTTCTCTACCTTTCCTTCTCTCTGCTCTTTACTTTAACTTCAGGCTGAATCTCCACCTGGAGTGCGGAGGCTCGCCAGGTCTACTTACTTGCCCCGGCTGCTAAGACCCGCACGAAAGGGAGCTTAAGGCGAGGCACCCTTAGATATTAAAGCGGGCGCCGGTGGCCCAACGTAGGTGGTGCAAATTCCTTGTCTGGAATTTTATTGGCCTTCCGCGTAAACCAAGCTATTCAGCCCTCTTCTCCACTTAATCTTCTTACTACACTTATAGTTTCCTAATCTAATCTTACATTAATAAATAAACAAGTCTTTCCACGCCAACGCGACCACCCTTCGAATTCCCTGGATCCACCGGGGCTGGACCTCGGCATAAGACCTTGTGTGGAGTCTGTGCCGGAACCTGAGGATTCCTCTCCAGTGCTGACATGATCTTGGGGTACTTCTGAAGTCTCCCCAGGGGAGTCAGTCTTCGTCGCGAGTGGGGCATGCACGTGCGCTTTCTCCCGAGCTGTAGCAGCAGTGTCATGCTCCCTTCGCGTGGATCAAGGGATCTGTGGCTTTCCCACGAGGCTTTCCTCGAGGCTTTCCCACGAGGCTTTCCCTCAAGGCTTTCCCGCAGGGCTGTCCACGTGCCACCGTGGTGTGAGTCGATCCTCGGCTTGAAAGTCGAGGCCAGTACAGGGAAAACAGGTTTCCCTGAAATGAACTGAGACATCTGGGGGACTCTGGGAATGGTGGCACGACCTGGAGTTCCTCTCGCCTTTCCTGTGGAGAGCCGGCCTCTTCTTGAGATGCCACGGGAACGCCGGGAATTCTTTCCCGACCACGCAGGGAAAGGATCCTCCTCTCGATCTGGAGGCGGAAACGGGCTTCTCTGGATGAGGGCGGGACTCTCGTGATTCCTTTCGAGTGGAGACGGGTATGTCGGCGAACTTCTTGAGTTGCCCAGCAAGGTGTGAAGGACCCTTTGGAAGTTCCAGAGGTTAGGTGTGATTAGCCTCGAGACGCCTCAGCGGAAAATGGGCCTCATCTCGCCTGGAGGGGAGACTCCTGGATTTTCTCGAGTAGCGGCAGGTGCTCTCGACTTATGACGGGGACCTCAGGGACCCCTCTGGTGGCCTCAGGAAAGGCAGTCCCATGCGAGTTGCTCGGGGCCTCTCGGGATTCCTCTTCCCGTCGATGCCCGGGGCCTAAGCCTGCCGGAGCCAGTGTGAGGAAGCCCCGCCCGTGACAAGTTTATGAGGAAGGAAGCTGACATAAGCAAGGCGTGCTCAGACTTCAGGAACCCCTCTGGAAATTTTTAAGCATGTACCCAACAAAAATCTGCGGTTTTGTGCTCTGCTTTTTCACTCTTCTGACCTTTTCTGGAAAAAGTCAATTCAGGGCGTTAGTCTTCTGCATTTGAAAGAGTGTTTCAATCCAAAAAACCTCTGCTGGCTTTCTAGCCTGCCTGTAGGACTCGTACAGCTGCGCTTGTGATTGTTGAGGCCTCCTGACCGCAGGAGCACAGGAAGCTTAAAAACATCCTAGGAATGCAGGAGCTTCCGAGGAGTCAAAAGCTTTAGAATAGGACTGATTAAAAGTTTCATTTTTTGGGTCAATGCTTGCTGCCAAATTTTCATATCCTTTATTTTTAGATATAGTTGGTATATAGAAAAACAAGTAGTAGACCTGGTATTAGCAACATTAGATCTTTGAGTTAAGTACCTTCTTTGTTATAACCCACTGCACCTTTGTTCTATAGAGATGTAACTTTAATGCTTTTAAGGAGATGCAGATTAAAGAAAAACACTTCAGGGGAAACAAAATTAACATTCATTAAGGAAGAGAGCCAAAAAGTGTTAACAAGCCTCTTGGCCAGAAGATAATGTAAATCACCTGAGACCTTTTGTATACAAAATGATATACAGAAAGAATCTGGGTTGTGAACGCTACATAATTTTGTGTTATCCATTGATCTCCATGTTTTATCAAAAGTATAAAAGGCCTGAACAATAAAGGAGGAGGCCAGGGGCCGGGGGCCAGTTTCTCGGACCAGCTTCTCGAACTAGTCTCTCAGCCTGGTTTCTTGGACTCTGGCTCCCCCGTGTCTTTCTCTCTCTTTCTTCTTCTCTACCTTTCCTTCTCTCTGCTCTTTACTTTAACTTCAGGCTGAATCTCCACCTGGAGTGCGGAGGCTCGCCAGGTCTACTTACTTGCCCCGGCTGTTAAGACCCGCACGAAAGGGAGCTTAAGGCGAGGCACCCTTAGATATTCAAGCGGGCGCGGTGGCCCAACGTAGGTGGTGCAAATTCCTTGTCTGGAATTTTATTGGCCTTCCGCGTAAACCAAGCTATTCAGCCCTCTTCCTCCACTTAATCTTCTTACTACACTATAGTTTCCTAATCTAATCTTACATTAATAAATAAACAAGTCTTTCCACGCCAACGCCGACCACCCTTCGAATTCCCTGGATCCACCGGGGCTGGACCCCGGCATAAGACCTTGTGTGGAGTCTGTGCCGGAACCTGAGGATTCCTCTCCAGTGCTGACATGGATCTTGGGGTACTTCTGAAGTCTCCCCAGGGGAGTCAGTCTTCGTCGCGAGTGGGGGCATGCACGTGCGCTTTCCTCCCGCTGTAGCAGCAGTGTCATGCTCCCTTCGCGTGGATCAAGGATCTGTGGCTTTCCCACGAGGCTTTCCCTCGAGGCTTTCCCACGAGGCTTTCCCAGGCTTTCCGCAGGGCTGTCCCACGTGCCACCGTGGTGTGAGTCGATCCTCGGCTTGAAAGTCGAGGCAGTACAGGGAAAACAGGTTTCCCTGAATGACTGAGACATCTGGGGGACTCTGGGAATGGTGGCACGACCCTGGAGTTCCTCTCGCCTTTCCTGTGGAGAGCGCCTCTTCTTGAGATGCCACGGGAACGCCGGGAATTCTTTCCCGACACGCAGGGAAAGGATCCCTCCTCTCGATCTGGAGGCGGAAACGGGGTTCTCTGGATGAGGGCGGGACTCTCGTGATTCCTTTCGAGTGGAGACGGGTATGTCGGGGAACTTCTTGAGTTGCAGCAAGGGTGTGAAGGACCCTTTGGAAGTTCCAGAGGTTAGGTGTGATTAGCCTCGAGACGCCTCAGCGGAAATGGGCCTCATCTCGCCTGGAGGGGAGAACCTCCTGGATTTTCTCGAGTAGCGGCAGGTGCTCTCGACTTATGACGGGGACCTCAGGGACCCGCTCTGGTGGCCTCAGGAAAGGCCAGTCCCATGCGAGTTGCTCGGGCCTCTCGGATTCCTCTCCCGTCGATGCCGGGGCCTAAGCCTGCCGGGAGCCAGTGTGAGGAAGCCGCCCGTGACAAGTTTATGAGGAAGGAAGCTGACATAAGCAAGGCGTGCTCAGACTTCAGGAACCCCTCTGGAAATTTTTAAGCATGTACCCAAACAAAATCTGCCGGTTTTTGTGCTCTGCTTTTTCACTCTTCTGACCTTTTCTGGAAAAAGTCAATTCAGGGCGTTAGTCTTCTGCATTTGAAAGAGTGTTTCAATCCAAAAACCCTCTGGCTTTTCTAGCCTGCCTGTAGGACTCGTACAGCTGCGCTTGTGATTGTTTGAGGCCTCCTGACCGCAGGAGGCACAGGAAGCTTAAAACATCCTAGGAATGCAGGAGCTTCCGAGGAGTCAAAAGCTTTAGAATAGGACTGATTAAAAGTTTCATTTTTTGGGTCAATGCTTGCTGCCAATTTTCATATCCTTTATTTTTAGATATAGTTGGTATATAGAAAACAAGTAGTAGACCTGGTATTAGCAACATTAGATCTTTGAGTTAAGTACCTTCTTTGTTATAACCCACTGCACCTTTGTTCTATAGAGATGTAACTTTAATGCTTTAAGGAGATGCAGATTAAAGAAAACACTTCAGGGGAAACAAAATTAACATTCATTAAGGAAGAGAGCCAAAAAGTGTTAACAAGCCTCTTGGCCAGAAGATAATGTAAATCACCTGAGACCTTTTGTATACAAAATGATACACAGAAAGAATCTGGGTTGTGAACGCTACATAATTTTGTGTTATCCATTGATCTCCATGTTTTATCAAAAGTATAAAAGGCCTTCTGAACAATAAAGGAGGAGGCCAGGGGCCGGGGGCAGTTTCTCGGACCAGCTTCTCGAACTAGTCTCTCAGCCTGGTTTCTTGGGACTCTGGCTCCCCCCGTGTCTTTCTCTCTCTTTCTTCTTCTCTACCTTTCCTTCTCTCTGCTCTTTACTTTAACTTCAGGCTGAATCTCCACCTGGAGTGCGGAGGCTCGCCAGGTCTACTTACTTGCCCCGGCTGTTAAGACCCGCACGAAAGGGAGCTTAAGGCGAGGCACCCTTAGATATTCAAGCGGGCGCCGGTGGCCCAACGTAGGTGGTGCAAATTCCTTGTCTGGAATTTTATTGGCCTTCCGCGTAAACCAAGCTATTCAGCCCTCTTCTCCACTTAATCTTCTTACTACACTATAGTTTCCTAATCTAATCTTACATTAATAAATAAACAAGTCTTTCCACGCCAACGCCGACCACCCTTCGAATTCCCTGGATCCACCGGGGCTGGACCCGGCATAAGACCTTGTGTGGAGTCAGTGCCGGAACCTGAGGATCCTCTCCAGTGCTGACATGGATCTTGGGGTACTTCTGAAGTCTCCCCAGGGGAGTCAGTCTTCGTCGCGAGTGGGGGCATGCACGTGCGCTTTCCTCCGAGCTGTAGCAGCAGTGTCACGCTTCCCTTCGCGTGGATCAAGGGATCTGTGGCTTTCCCTCGAGGCTTTCCCACAGGCTTTCCCGCAGGCTGTCCCACGTGCCACCGTGGTGTGAGTCGATCCTCGGCTTGAAAGTTGAGGCAGTGCAGGGAAAACAGGTTTCCCTGAATGGATTGAGACATCTGGGGGACTCTGGGAATGGTGGCACGACCCTGGAGTTCCTCTCCCTTTCCTGTGGAGAGTGCCTCCTCTTGAGATGCGTCGGGAACGCCGGGAATTCTTTCCTGAACAGGCAGGGAAAGGATCCCTACTCTCGAGCTAGGAGGCGGAAACGGGTTCCTCTGGATGTGGGCGGGACTCTCGTGCTTCCTCTCGAGTGGAGACGGGTATTTTGGGGATCTTCTTGAGTTGCAGCAAGGGTGTGAAGGACCATAGGAAGTTCCAGAGGTTAGGTGTGATTAGCCTCGAGACGCCTCAGAGGAAATGGGCCTCATCTCGCCTGGAGGGGAGAACCTCCTGGATTTTCTCGAGTTACGGCAGGTGCTCTCGACTTACGACGGGGACCTCAGGAACCCGCTCTGGTGGCCTCAGGAAAGGCCAGTCCCATTCGTGATGCTCGGTGGTCTCTCGGGATTCCTCTCCGTCGATGCCCGGCCTAAGACCTTGTGTGGAGTCAGTCCCGGAACCTGAGGATTCCTCTCCAGTGCTGACATGGATCTTGGGGTACTTCTCTGGAGTCTCCCCAGGGAGTCAGATCTCGTCTTGAGTGGGGGCATGCACGTTCGCTTTCCTCCGAGCTGTAGCAGCATTTTCAAGCTTCCTTCGAGTGGATCAAGGCATCTGTGGATTTCCCTCGAGGCTTTCCCACGAGGCTTTCTCTCGAGCTTTCCCACAGGGCTGTCCCACGTGCCACCGTGGTGTGACTCTATCCTCGGATTGAAAGTCGAGGCAGTGCAGGGAAAACAGGTTTCCCTGGAATTGACTGAGACATCCGGGGGACTCTGGGAATGATGGCACGACCTGGAGTTCCTCTCACCTTTACTGTTTAGAGCGCCTCCTCTTGAGATGCGATGGAAATGCCAGGAATTCTTTCCCGACCAAGTAGGGAAAGGATCCCTCATCTCGAGCTACGAGCCGGAAACGGAGCTCCTCTGGATGTGGCCGGGACCCTCGTGCTTCCTCTTGAGTGGAGACGGGTATGTCGGGGAACTTCTTGAGTTGCAGCATGACTGTGAAAGACTCTTTAGAAGTTCCAGAGTTCACGTGTGATTAGCCTCGAGACACCTCAGTGGAAACGGGCCTCATCTCACCTGCAGGGGAGAACCTCCTGGATTTTACCGAGTTGCGGCAGGTGCTCTCGACTTACGACAGGGACCTCATGGACCCGCTCTGGTGACCTCAGGAAAGGCCAGTCCCCATGCGAGTTGCTAGAGGTCCTGTCGCTATTCCTCCCGTCGATGCCAGGGCCTAAGACCTTGTGTGGAGTCGGGGCTGGAACCTGAGGATTCCTCTCCAGGGCTGACATGCATCTTGGGGTATTTCTGGATTCTCACCAGGGGTCAGTTCTCGTGTCGAGTAGGGGCATGCACGTGCGCTTTCCTGCCGTGCTGTAGCAGCAGTGTCACGCTTTCCGTCGCGTGGATTAAGGGATCTGTGGCTTTCCCTCGAGGCTTTCCACGAGGCTTTCCCACAGGGTTGTCACACGTACCACCGTGGTGTGAGTCGATCCTCGGCGGAAAGTCGAAGCAGTGCAGGGAAAACAGGATCCTCTGGAATGGACGAGACATCTGGGGACTCTGGAATGGTGGCAGACCCATGAGTTCCTCTCGCCTTTCCTGTGCAGCGCGCCTCTCTTGAGATGCGTCGAAACGTCGGGAATTCTTCCCGAGGAAGCAGGGAAGGATCCTCATCTCGAGCTTGGAGGCGAAACGGAGTCTCTGGCGTGCCGACCTCGTGGCTGCCTGGAGTGAGACGGGTATATCGGGAACTTCTTGAGTTTTAGCAGGGTGTTTACGACACTTTTGGAAGTTCAGAGTTTAGGGTGTGATTACTCTCGAGACGCGCAGAGAAATGGGCCTCATCTCGACTGGAGCAGAGAACCTCCTGGATTTTCTCGAGTTCGGCAGTATCTCGACATACGACCGTGACCTCAGGGCATGTAGCAGATGTGTCACGCTTCCGTCGCGGGGTTTATCAAAGCGATCTGTGGCTTTCCCTCGAGGCTTTCTCACAGGGCTGTCCACATGCCACCATGGTGTGAGTGGAATCTCTCGCGTGAAATCGAGGCAGTGCTGGGAAAACGGGTTCCTCTGAAATGGACTGAGACATCTGGGGGACTCTTGAAATGGTGCGACGACCTGAGTTCCTCTTGCCTTTCCTATGAGAACCCTTGCTCTTGAGATGCCATGGAAACGCCAAAAAATCTTTCCTGACTAAGCAGGATAGGATCTTCATCTCGGAAACGGGGTTCTCTGAATGTGGGCGGGACCCCCGTGCTTCCTCTTGTGTGGAGACGGGTATGTCGGGGAACTTCTTGAGTTGCAGCAAGGACCCTTTTTAATTTCCAGAGGTTAGGTGTGATGAGCCTCCAGACACCTCAGAGGAAATGGGCCTCATCCCGCCTGGAGGGGAGAACCTCCTGGATTTTACCCAGTTGCGGCAGGTGCTCTCGAGTTACGACGGGTCCTCAGGGACCCGCTCTGGTGGCCTCAGGAAAGTCCAGTCCCCATGTGAGTTACCAGGGGGCCTCTAGGGATTCCTCTCCATCGATGCCGGTGCCTAAGACCTTGTGTGGAGTCGGGGCCAGACCCTGAGGATGCCTCTCCAGTGCTGACATGGATCTTGGGGTACTTCTGGAGTCTCACCAGGGGAGTCAGTCCTCATCTCGTGTGGGGGCATGCACCTGCCATTTCCTCACGACCTGCAGCAGCAGTGTCACGCTTGCCGACGTGTGGATCAAGGGATCTGTCGCTTTCCATTGAGGCTTTCCACGAGGCTTTCCAACAGGGCTGTCCCACGTGCCACAGTGGTGTGAGTCGATCCTCGGTGTGAACGTCGAGGCAGTGCAGGGAAAACAGTTTCTTCTGGAATGGACTTAGACATCTGGGGGACTCTTGGAATGCTGGCAAGGCCCTGAAGTTCCTCTCGTCTTTCCTGTTGAGAGCGCCTCCTCTTGAGATGCGACGGGAAGGCCGGGAATTCTTTCCGACGACGAAGGGAAAGGATCCCTCTTCTCGAGCTACGAGGCGGAAACGGGGCTCAGCTGGATATGGGCGGGACCCTCGTCCTTCCTCTCGAGTGGATATGGGTATGTCGGAGAACTTCTTGACTTGCAGCAAGGGTGTGAAGGACCCTTTGGAAGTTCCAGAGGTTAGGTGTGATTAGCCTCGAGACGCCTCAGCGGAAATGGGCCTCATCTCGCCTGGATGGGAGAACCTCCTGGATTTTCTCGAGTTGCGGCAGGTGCTCTCGAGTTACGACGGAGACCTCAGGGACACGCTCTGGTGACCTCAGGAAAGGCAGTCCCCATGCGAGGTGCTAGGGGCCTCTCAGTTTTCCTCTCCCGTCGATGCCGGGGCCTAAGACCTTGTGTGGAGTCGGGACCGGACCTGAGGATTCCTCTGCAGTGCTGACATGGATCTTGGCGCACTTCTGGAGTCTCCCAAGCTTGCGTCAGTACTCGGCTCGAGTGGGGTCATGCACGTGCGCTTTCCTCCCGAGCGGTAGCAGCAGTGTCACGCTTCCCTTCTCGTGGATCAAGGAATCTGTGGCTCTCCCTGGAGTCTTTCCCATGAGGCTTTCCCACAGGGCTATTCCACTTGCCACCATGGTGTGAGTCGATCCTCGGCGTGAAAGTCGAACCAGTGCAGCGAAAACAGGAACCTCCTTCCCCACAGTAGGGGATACACTGTCCCTTGGGCGGGTATCTCCAAGGCACTCGCGCTGGGGGGTTGCCCGCGGAGGTGCGGGCCTCAGGCTCCACGTGAGAAAAGCCCCAAATGGCATTAGCTGCCAGTCCAGACGCTGGCCCTCAGGTCTCTGGCCGGAGCCTTGGGCTCCAGGCAACTCAAAGCCCTCGGGGGTGGCACTCTGGGACTGCTGTAGGGAAAGGATGCCAAGAGCCCACGGAGGAGTTGGGGAGGGGCATGGGGGAAACGGAGGCGAGGACAGCGAGGATCTAGGTGGAGGCGCTGGAGAGAGCGTCTGGTGTCCCGGAATGCCTCGGAGGAGCCAGCGGGGGACAGTCGAGGACCAGGGACCTGTGGAATGTGAAAAGGAGGAAATCTCAGAGCAAGGCAGGCTGGGAAAGGGGGCGTTGGTGGCCAATTCAAAGGGACTAGGGGCGTTTCCTGGCGGTGAGTTCCTTGGCACTGCTGAGGGCCCCTGATTGATCCACTCGGGGTTGAACCACCCCCGCTGCGAGGGAGGGCCACAAACCAAAGCCCCGAACTACCCGCCACCCAACGGGGATCTTGGCGGTCCAGGCACAGCCGTGCCCGGAAAAGCCCACTCGCTCCACGGGACTCCGTCCAGGGTCTCTGCTTGGAAAGAGGCCAGGGGCGGCCCCCTCCATCTACCCCACCCAAACCTATTGACGTCAGTGGTGGCGGAGACGCCTCCCGTTCTCCAGAGTCCTAAGCTGCTGGGTCCCCGCCACTCGGCCAGCAGTCTGCAGCGTGCCCGTGTGCCTCTCCACCATGGCTTGGTTCGGCTCCTCCAGCACCTCAAGCGGTACGTTGCCCTCGGTCCTGTGGTCGATCACATCTCAGGGGATTTGTGGGTGGCCTGGGCAAGGGCTCTCGGCCAATGTGTTGACCCCCCTCCACCGAGAACGGCTGGGACCATCGGCCAGGCCCGGGTTTCCGAGGCGTCAGTGTGCCCAAATTCGGAGGGCGTGGCATCGTTCGTTCATCTTGCTCCTTTGGCACACACATGGCTTCTCCGTTCTCTTTTCTGGGAAGACAGTGTTGTTTCAGGGGGCGTGCTGCGGGGGCGGGGGCCGGGGTTGCGGGGTGGTGGAGCGGGTGCTGTGCTGGATGAGGCCTTTATCCTCACATCTTTCATGTGGGAATGGGAGTCGGGGAGCTCTGTGGCTTGCTGCCTTCAGTGGCTTCCTCTGCACAGGGGCCTAGTGGCTTCTGCCTTTTGTCAGCGTTACGGGGTTTGGGGCGTCGCTTTGGTGGCTTGGCTTGCCTTGGCCTGGGCCTTGGCCTTGCCCTTTGGTGTTGCGTTGCCTTGCTTGGTCTTGGGGCTTGACCTTGCCCTGCCCTTGAACTTGAACTTGAACTTGACTTGACCTTGACCTTGAACTTGAACTTGGGCTTGACCTTGAACTTGAACTTGACCTTGACCTTGAACTTGACTTGAACTGTCAACTTGAACTTGACTTGAACTTGAACTTGAACTTGAACTTGACTTGAACTTGAACTTTGACTGAACTTGAACTTGAACTTGAACTGACTTTGAATTGAACTTAATCTTGACCTTGAATTGACTTGAACTTGACCTTGAACTTGAACTTGAACTTGGACTTGACTTAACTTGAACTTGTCCTTGACCTTGAACTTAACTTAAACTTGAACTTGACCTTGACTTGAATTCTTGAACTTGAACTTGACCTTGACCTTGACTTGACCTGAACTTGACCTTGACCTTGAACTTGAAGTTGACTTCTGAACTTGAACTTCAACTTGATCTTGAGACTTGAACTTGAAACTTGAGACTTGACCTTGAACTTGAACTTGACCTTGAACTTGAACCTTGACCTTGACTTGACCAACAGCGGGAGACTCGAGATTTGCTCAGAGCACCGGAGGGTCCAGAAGCAGGGCCCTGTATCTCCCCTTCCCTTTGTGAATCATTGGCAAAGACATTCCTAGCTGATAGCGGGAGTGCCCCTGAAGAAGCAAGGCAGTGGGAGTGTGTTTTGACACGACTGTGTGCCTTCCTGGCCTCATCTCCACAAGGGGCCTTTCCTCTCGAATAGGCCCTGTCCGCCTTGGGAGGGTGTCATGCCTCTTTTCTCCTCACTGCCAAAGGTGGAGCCAAGCTGCTCTGTCAGAGGTACAAACAGCAATTGATGGATTTTCAAGCTCTTGCTAGGCTGCACCCTTTCAGGGCCACTTTACTGAAACAGGTCTCTGTGGCCCCTGTTGGGTATGCAGGTTACAAACGGGTGAGATCCTGTCCAAGCCAAGAATTTTCCTGAAAGACCTAGGCTCACTAGAGCTCTCCTCCAGAGCAAAGGGATAGAGGAGATGTATGGAGGAGTCTTTGCCTTTCCCTGTGAGTGTGGGGCTACTCCCTACGGCCCAAGCTCAGGGATAACTGCCTCTAAGAAAGGAATGGCAAGAAGCGCTATTCTTGGACGTTGGGACAGGGAGTTCGCAGCATGTGGGGAAAGAAAGACTTCTTCGGGGAAGAAGAGGCAACCACCGGGGTGTGTTTGCAAGCCTCTATTTGGAAGGAACAGGTTTGCTTATACATCTCAAGACCTCCAGATCTGCTCAGAGGACTGAAGTTCCAGAGACAGGGCCATGTATCTCCCCTTCCCTTTGAGATCCTTGCAAAGACATTCCTAGCAGATCGTGGAGTGCCCATGAAGAAGCAAGCAGCGGAGTGTGCTTGACATCACTGGCTGCCTACCTGGGCTCAGCTCTCAAGGGGCCTTTCTCTCCTGGTAGGCCCTATGTCCCTTTGGGAGAGGGTGGTGACCTCTTCCCTCCACACTGCCAAAGGTGGAGGTGGAGCAAACTCGTTCTCTCCGAGGTAAAAAAAAAAAAACAAATTGGATGGATTTTAAGCTCTTGCTATGCTGCACCCTCCAGGACCCACTCGAGCAAAACAGGTGCCTGTGGCCCCTAGGTCGGGTATGCAGGTTCACACACTGGGTGGATCCCGTCAAAGCCAAGAATTTCCTGACAGACCTAGGCTCACTAGAGCTCTCCTCCAGAGGAAAGGGACAGAAAAGACGTGTGTGTGGAGGTGGCTCTGCCTTTCCAGGTCCAATCTCAGGGATAACTGCCCTAAGAAAGGAACTGCTGCTGCTGCTGCTGCTAAGTTGCTTCAGTCGTGTTCGACTCTGTGCGACGCCATAGACGGTAGCCCACTAGGCTCCCCCGTCCTGGGATTCTCCAGGCAAGAACAGTAAGTGGGTTGCCATTGCTTCTCCAATGCATGAAAGTGAAAATGAAAGTGCAGTCGCTCAGTCGCGTCCGACCCTCAGCGACCCCACGGACTGCAGCCTACCAGGCTTCTCCGTCCATAGGATTTCTGAAAGGAACTGCAAGAAGCGCTTTTCCAGGAGGCTGGGAAAGGGAGTTCGCAGGATGTGGGGAAGAGAGCCTCCTTCGAGGAAGAATAGGCGGCCACTTGTTTTGTGTTGCAAACCTCTATTTGGAAGGAACAGGTTAGCTTATACAAAGGGAGACCTCCAGATCTGCTCAGAGGACCAAAGTTGCAGAGGCAGGTCGGTGTATTTTCCCTTCACTTTGCGATCCTTGCAAAGACATTCCTTGCTGATAGATGATTCAGCAAGGGCCTTTGAGACTGTTGTTTTCTTTCCTAGGTTCAAAGATTCCTTCAGTTCCTAATATAGATATCTAGAAATTATCTGACATCCGTGAAAATCTGATATGTCCTGGTCAAATGCTGTCAGTTATAATTCCAGTTATCATATGAAAGCATTTCAAGTCGCAGCAGTGACCAGATTACATTGTCAATTTCTATTTAATCAGGTTTTAACCATGTCCTCTATGGTTTCACACTGATGCCTTTGTAGAAATACTGCTACTTCAAGATATATGGAATATACTTTTTTTAAGCTTACCGATAATTTGTTTGTTTGTTTGTTTGTCTTCTGGTAAGCTGGTACAGATGGAATTTAGTCTCCTCTCTAGGTTAAGAGAACAAAGTTTTCTTAGAATGCAATTTTTTGATAACAGACTATGGATTTCTTTACCTTTCATTGATTTATAATTGTTTTCATCATCTGTTTTTTTACTTCGGTAAAGTAAATAAGCCTTATTTAAGATTTTGGTACATGTAGGATGGACTAAGCTTTCCCCACTCTTGCAAGTTCCTTAACCTTCAGATTCTTCTCGTGGGACAAGATCTCACTTTCCTCCAGAGGGACAATCAAGCTTTTTATTAGTTGATCTGCCCCTGACATTCAGAGTCCATTTGAGCACGAGTTGGCCTATCAATTTAGGCATGAAACTATGACTACATAAAGAAAAGGTGACTTATGATTCAGGATGGCCATGATATGCCTTGCACTTCAGAGAAAATGGCGTTAAAATGATTTTTTTTCTTCAAAACTGCACAGCCAGTTCTTTCAGCATATGCAATTGAAAACATCTAGTCATTAGGTCAGTTTACATTCCAATCCCAAAGAAAGGCAATGACAAAGAATATTCAAGCTGCTGCACAATTGCCACTCATCTCACACACTAGTAAAGTAATGCTCAAAATTCTCCAAGTTCACATGAACTGTGAACTCCAAATGTTCAAGAGGGATTTAAAACATGCAGAGAAACCAGAGATCAAACTGCCAACATCCACTGGATCATTGAAAAGCAAGAGAGTTCCAGAAAAAAAGACATCTATTTCTGCTTTATTGACTATGCCAAAGCCTTTGACTGTGTGGATCACAATAAACTGGGAAAAATTCTGAAAGAGATGGAATACCAGACCACTGACCTGTCTCTTGAGAAACCTGTATGCAGGTCAGGAAGAACAGTTCGAACTGGACATGGAACAACAGACTGGTTCTAACTAGGAAAAGGAATATGTCAAGGCTCTATATTGTCACCCTGCTTTATTTAACTTATATGCAAACTACATCATGAGAAACACTGGGCTGGAGGAAGCACATGCTGGAATCCAGATTGCTGGGAGAAATATCAATAATCTCAGATATGCAGATGACACCACCCTTATGGCAGAAAGTGAAGAAGAACTAAAGAGTCTCCAGATGAAAGTGAAAGAGAGTGAAAAAGTTAGCTTAAAGCTCAGCATTCAGAAAACTAAAATCATTGCATCCAGTCTCATCACTTCATGGCAAATAGATGGGAAAACAGAGGTCAGGAGTTCCAGAGGTCAAGTGTGATTAGCCTCGAGACACTCAGTGGAAACGGGCCTCATCTCGCCTGCAGGGGAGAACCTCCTGGATTTTACCGAGTTGCGGCAGGTGCTCTTGACTTACGACGGGGACCTCATGGACCCACTCTGGTGACCTCAGGAAAGGCCAGTCCCCATGCGAGTTGCTAGAGGGTCTGTCGCTGTTCCTCTCCCGTCGATGCCAGGGCCTAAGACCTTCTGTGGAGTCGGGGCCGGAACCTGAGGATTCCTCTCCAGGGATGACATGCATCTTGGGGTATTTCTGGATTCTCCCCAGGGGAGTCAGTTCTCGTGTCGAGTAGGGGCATGCACGTGCGCTTTCCTCCCTTGCTGTAGCAGCAGTGTCACGCTTCCCGTCGCGTGGATCAAGGGATCTGTGGCTTTCCCTCGAGGCTGTCCCACGAGGCTTTCCCACAGGGCTGTCCCACGTGTCACCGTGGTGTGAGTCGATCCTCGGCATGAAAGTCGAGGCAGTGCTGGGAAAACAGGTTTCCCTGGAATGGACTGAGACATCTGGGGGACTCGTTGAATGGTGGCACGACCCTGGAGTTCCTCTCGCCTTTCCTATGGAGAGCGCCTCCACTTGAGATGCGTCGGGAACGCCGGGAATTTTTTCCCGACCGCAGGGAAAGGATCCCTCCTCTCGAGCTAGGAGGCAGAAACGGGGCCCCCTCTGGATGAGGGCGGGGCACTCGTGCTTCCTCTCGAGTGGAGACGGGTATGTCGGGGAACTTCTTGAGTTGCAGCAAGGTTGTGAAAGACCCCTTGGAAGTTCCAGAGGTTAGATGTGATTAGCCTCGAGACGCCTCAGCGGAAATGGGCCTCATCTCGCCTGGAGGGGAGAACCTCCTGGATTTTCTCGAGTTGCGCAGGTGCTCTCGACTTACGACGGGGACTCAGGACCAGACTGGTGGCTTCAAGAAAGGCCAGTCCCCATGTGCGTTGCTCGGGGCCTCTTGGGATTACTCTCCTGTCGATGCCGGGGCCTAAGACCTTGTGTGGAGTCGGTGACGGAACTGAGGATTCCTCTCCAGTGGCTGACATGGATCT